>NW_026653573.1:0-12082 GCF_009828535.3 Hylobates moloch | reverse complement strand
CACTCTGTCACCCAGGCTGGAGTGCAGTGGCACAATCTCTGCTCATTGCAATCTCTGCCTCCCTGATTCAAGTGATTCTCATGCTTCACCCTCCTTCGTAGCTGGGACTACATGTGTGCACCACCACACCCAGCTAAGTTTTGTATTTTTAGCAGAGATGGATGGCACCATGTTAGCCAGGCTGGTCTCAAATTCCTGAACTCAAATGATCTGCCTCTTCCAGCCTCCCAAAGTGCAGGGATTATAGGCATGAGCCACCATGCCCAGTCAAGACTGTACATTTTTCAAAGTAAAATCAAGTCAAGATGTAAACTAGGAAGGTTGCCATCCTGTACTGTTAAGGGCAAAATGAAGGTCTTGAGGCCAAAAAGCGAGCACAGACACTAAGACTCCAGAGTCTCTAGGGTCTGGTAGTTTCATTATCAGGGGCTAGAAATGCCGAAATAACCTGATCCTTGGGCTAGGAATGCGCAACTGTCTAGTGCCATGGTGAGGGACTGCAGCCATCAGTGTCACTAATGTGGAAGGGCGAAGGCAGTCAAGAGAGGGTAAGAGAGTCTTCAGGAAATGATACTGATGGAGCAAGGACAGGGAGCCAGGATTCTAGAGGTGGAGCAGGATGCAAGTCTCCTTATAAATAAACCCCCATGAATGAATGTTTTGTCTTGGAAAATATTGTATGGTATAAAGACTCTACATTCCTGCATTTTGTCACAAGCCTCTTAATCCCCAACCTAGAGCATCTGAACAGATCTCACTTCTTCACATGCAGATTCCCGAATTCAGTAAAAAATCCAACAGGAATTTAATGATCTCATTTCGTAGTAATATTCCAAATACCAATCAGATCCACTACCATCACAGTGTCCTTTTAAGGAAATAAATATGTGAGTAAATACAGAAACGGATGGATATCTTAAAAATACCTGACGGACAACAACAGTGAAAATGACTGGTTACAGCAATAACTCAAGTGTGGGCTAATCTGTAATGGACACATGTATCCTAAGAAGACAGCGGCAAAATGTTTCTAATGTGAATTTAAAATGTTTCAGTTTTGGGGCCTTCTTTGTTTCTGCTCCTGATTTATATGCTGTCTGTCTCCAGAGCATGAGGGTACAAACGATTTCCTGAGGGCAGAATCTTCCTCTGCTCCTGCACACAAGGCTTTGTTACTGCAGGGCTGCTCTAGAGCACAGAGCCTCTGGCAGGATTCCTCTCAGGTGAAAAGAACATCAAAGCTGTTACTTTGAAAAAGACGCACTCCAGAAAACGCAGCACAGTATGGATTTTGCAACAGATCTCACACTGGGGAAAAATAAATCCAGGTCAATTATATTTGGGTCCTGCCTTTATAAAGGCTCATTAACCTCTAGATCATTCAAAAGATGTAAAGGAAGACTAAAATGAACTACAGCTTTTCCTGCCAGCGTTTTTCAAGGTGAAATATTCTTGGTGTTCGGGTACCTGGAAAGGAAGAAATGTTGAAGGAACTCTGGCTCACTGATATTGACACAGACAGGAAGTTGGATGTATTTATCTATTTTAAGGAAACTGTCTAGTGTTATTTATTCTCCCCCACCATCCCACATCATATGAGGTGAGTCAAGCAATTATTGAACCTCAATTCATGGTCATTGAATACTATGAAAAAATGCTGAAATGTTACCCGAGACTGTGGGCTATATAACACAATTAAATTTCTAATAAAAGTAAAAGAGAAATTGGCAAAGCATAGGAAATCCACTAGTGAAGATCTATATGAGGCAATAAAGACAGTAGGGACAATCCTAAATTAAGAAGAGAAAAAAAGGAAGAAAATCAGAGGTTGTCCAAAATACTGAAGAACGTAAGAACTGAAGATGATTCAGCAGATGACCTGAAATTTCCGCTGTCTTGAATTTTCAGGAAACAGAACATGCTCTCTACACTCATAAGTGGGTCAGAGGGTGTTCCCACTGCATGGTTGGGCAAGTTGGCTGCCCAAGAGTTTGTCTCAAGGTTTGGCTCCATCAGAGAAACAGGTGCACCAGCATTTCCCTCCTCCATTCCCAAGGGCACCTTCTTAGAAAATGAAATTTCATGCTCAGTCAAACTTTAGAAACATATGATTTAAACGTATGCCAGTCTCTTTCTACATATTTGCAGCTTCACAATTCTTCACCTCCCAGTCCCTTTCTTAAAATAGCTTGTGGTTGAAGATAGAATGTTTAGTTGAATAGTCATGTTTTCCTCTTCTTATCTAGCCTATAGAATTCTCTCATGAGAAAACTGAGCAGCCACAAGAAAACTGAGTTAGTGACAATTTATAATGTGATATTTTGATGCCCAAGACTATTTTCAGAATTACAGGAAAATTTTCCTTTTCCAAACACACAGTCTTCCAGAAAAAAATCTACCATGGACCATAACCAGTGAACACCGGCTGATTCATGTCTTGCCAGTCCCACTTTAAGAAAAAGAGAGAGAGACAGGGTATGTGAAAAAGTTATAAAGACAAAAATATCTTCAGAGGACATAAGGTAATAGTCAATTTTTTTTTTATTCACATAGGGTAAGAAATCTTTTCTATAAAGTGAAAAGTGTAAGAGACATAAACTGCCCAGAGGTACAGGATAATTAATTTACACTGATTATTTTACTAAAACACAAATGGAAAGTGCTTGTGAAAAACATTATTTAGCAAAAAAATAAAATAATTATACTGCTTTCTGTACCCTTAAATTAGCAGCAATCCATTTCAAACAACAGATTTTATATTAAGGGTCCCGCATGAGCTTCTAACAACAAAGGTCACTTTTTACCAAGACATAACTTGTGGCTGCTCAGATAGTAGAATTGGAAAGAAAGGCTCTTCTCTGATTTTACCTTCCCAAACTGATGCATGCCAATGCAATAAAACATTATCATGCCAAATGCAGGCAACCCTGGGGGAGGTTTTCATTGATTAAGTAAGGTGTTATTGTGATTGACGCACATCGTTTCCTAATATTTCACAATGTGTGTCTCCCAGATTTTCCAAATCCTTCCTAATTTTCATCCAAAGTCACCTCAAGCTTCTAGAACCAGGTGAACTACTGTTCACCATGACCTGACTAGCCTACTCCAAGCTCACCAGGCTCTCAGCCACATCATAACTTCCATCTAACTGGCCTGCTATCATTTCTCTATAGGTAAGCTCTATCTCCTCAGTCAAGGTCATTGAAATTAAGTGAAAATGATTGAAATGACCAAGGCATCAGGAATGATAGTTTACAGTTCTTCCACCTGCATACTGAAGGAACACAATATATATTTCATGATAACAAGTGATCCCCTTGGGAGGAAGGAAGACTTGGTATCTGCTGGGAATATGAGTGGAATCAGCCCCAGAAGAATAACAAGGTGACAGTGAGGACACACAAGACCAATTTCCCAATATTGTCAAAGACAGTGTGGTCTACAAATGACTAGAAAGAAGCATTTTAAAAATGATATACACTAAACTAGGAAATATCAGATTGTATCTCATAAAAAGAGTAAATTGTTTGCTAAAATCTTTGTTTCAGCCACATATATGTGTGTGCTGGATCATGATGTGAAATCTATTTCTTACTCTGGGACAAGGTCAGAGAGGTTTAAAATGCACTGCTTCAATTTGTCTCAAAATGGGTTCCACAAAAAAGCAATTCCACCAATACGACCTGCAGAAAAGGGCTCCAAAGTTGATGATGTTCAAAAATAGTAGATTAAACCAAATTAAACAGGTATTTTAAATTCCTGAATTACCAGGGCTTTTAAAATGTTAATACGATCACAAGTGTTCAAGGCTAGAAAATAGTATTGATGCAGGATATTTTCTTGACCCCTTCATGGGACATGTGACAAAGGTGCCCCGTTTGCTCAGCCCACCATGCTGAACCCCTCACAGGAGGGAGCATGCAAGTGAGTGCAGGAACAAGCCTGCTCCTTAGGCACTAGCAGGAACAAACTCCAATTACTCACTTAGGCCTGCTGTGCCCCAGCCCTTGCGGGAAGCAATGTGTAGGGAAGTGAGTGCAGGAAATGGTCAGCTGCTTTAGCCCCAGAAGAAGCAAATCATGTGGCGGCATCCAGGTGGGGCTGACTGTGACCCAGAGGCCTCAAAGGGCGTGCTACAATGCTTTCTTAGGTCTACTGTCAGCAGACAACAGTGTGTTATCAGCTCAGTGGGCACTTTGCCTCATGGAGTGCAGTGGCTTCCCTCTGCCAGTGAGGGCAAAGGGGCATTGTAACAGCCTTTTGGGGTACCCATACTTGTTGGGTCCTGAATTCTTGTCTGGTACACTAGAAGAATAAGGTTACCTAGACAAAGGGAAGGATGATGAATGCGGACAATTTTATTGAGTGACAAAAGAGGCTCTGAGCAGAGGGGGAGCTGGAAGGGGGATGGGAAGGGAAGGTCACTGTCCCCTGAAGTCAGGTCTTCTCTCTTCCTTTCTCCTCCAAGGCCAGGTTGCCTCTCTATGACATCCAGCAATGGCTCTGAAGCCAATTCGCCTGTCCCCGATGTTCAGTCCTTTCCCCTCTCTACCAGCTGAGCCTGGGGTCTTTATAGGCACAGGATAGGGGTAAGGTGAGCCATAAGTAGTTTGGAAAAGGAAACTGCCTTCAGTTTGGTAAAAAGACATTATTCAGAAAGAACCAGTCGGGAAACAGCGGGTAAGCTGGGGTAGAAGCTCTTACTCTGGGCCATGGGTTCAGGCTTTTTGGCTTAAAGGTGAGGCTTTGCCAGGGACCTGCCTTGTTTGCCTAGAGTTTCTCTGCCTCCTGTCTCCATTAGTATAAAGCACATTCTAACTATATGGCCATGAGACCTAGGGCAGGTCGAGGAAATAGCATCTCTCACACCACACTCTGAAAAACAGTGGTCAAAGCCAGTGCCGCTGAAGACACAGGCATCGCCTCTGCATTTCCTGTCTGATTTCCCCTCTGATGTATGACCGCCCTGCACAGCAAAGCCCATTCTAGACTACAGAGAAGTGCTCAGTAAGCAAGAAAAACACTGAGAATATCTGGGTGAAAAAAATAATAAGAAAATGCCTGAAAATTTGGTTTCATGTTATAAGGAATGGAAAATTCATTTCAATTCAGCCCCCAAACCTAATATAGGTTTCTCAGGGGACCATTTGTGAAGTAGGTGTGTTACAATAAAAAATGTTAGTAGATCAAGAAAATACCAAATGTCCTACACTCTAGTGACACTAGTAAAAAAGGAGAAAAAAAAGGAGGAAAAAAAACCAAACACCACATATTCTCACTCATAGGTGGGAATTGAACAATGAGAACTCATGGACACAGGAAGGGGAACATCACACTCCGGGGACTGTTGTGGGGTGGGGGACGGGGGGAGGGACAGCATTAGGAGATATACCTTATGCTAAATGACAAGTTAATGGGTGCAGCACACCAACATGGCACACGGATACTTATGAAACAAACCTGCACATTATGCACATGTACCCTAAAACTTAAAGTATAATATTAATAAAAAAATAAAAAATAAAAGTTAAAAAAAAAGAAATGAGATGAAACATGTTTAAATGGCACTTGCCCAGGTCTGGTTATTATCCTCAGCACCTGTTAGTTCTGCTGAACTGCATTTGCCTTGGTACCAGTCACTACCATTAAATTTAGACAGTCTAAAGTAATTGTTATATGAAATACAAGGTAGATAATTTGTTATTTAAGCATCGGAAAGTAAAATAGCATCAGGTAGTACAAATATTCAGAACAATTCATAATAATTTCTTTATGAACTCATGTACTCTTTCTTAATAGGAAGACATGATTTTTATTTTTTATATGAATGAAAACTTGATACATATATATTTTCTTTCTTTGATAGATATTCTCTCTCACTGGTAGAAAAGGAAATAGCTTAATTCAAAAATCAGGTTACCAAAATGAAAGACATTAATTCAACTCTGGATTTCAGGTGATGCAAGAAAAAAAAAATTCACAAAAAGCACAAAAAGGACTCGAAGATAATTTACGTACTTTTCAGCAAAACATCCACAACATGACTTCTAATCCCCATGGTAAATCAAAGATGGAAAAAAAAAAAGAACCTAAAAAAAATGACTTATGCAGCTGTTTCCATTGAAAAATTACTTTCCATTAGGAGATGAACAAAATGTAGCATTTGGTTAATCCCTGGCAGTGGCTTACCATTCTCTTAATACATTCTTCTGCATCTACACAGTTCTTAGTCAGCACATATCTGATATTTTGCCATATTGCTATTGTAATTACAAAAAACTAATCAAGTGAAAAGTAATTTAAATAATCAAGTAAGTCAAGGGCAAATTAATGCTGAGTCATCTAATACAAGTTTATTACATCAAAATCCCTATCTACTCTCATCAGAGAATTTGGGATTGTAGTTGAATTTTCTTTTTAAGCAGCACTATGAGACTACCAGGAATACAGACAGAACTAATACTGAATTTCAACATCACAGACAGCAAGCAGAATATCATAGATAAAGACAGAACTAATACTGAATTTCAACATCAGAGACAGCAAGCATAATATCATAGTTTTATAAAAGCTATCTCAGAACATTCATAGTAAAGTCCGTCAAGCAGAAAAGAACAGAACCGAATAGTCTCAAAGAATTAAAATGTTGACTATTAATCTCAATGCCCAGAAAAACTTGCCTTCATCCAATTCTAAGGAGCCGCTTTTGAAGTCCCTCATATAAGCCACATTCTGTAAATCTTGACACTGGCTCAGTACTCAGAAACTTTCAGTTAAGAAAAAACAAAACAAAACAAAACAAGAGTCAAAGGAAACAAAAATTCGGCTAAAGAAGGAACTGAAACCAAAAGGTGATAAGTGATTATAAGATCATTTTCAGTAAGATGCGTAGAATAAGGTACAATGTCTAAAGAATGCAAAAGGATGGAGGAGCCCAGGGCACTTGCTTCTTTAAAACAATTTGATTTCTTCCAGACAGACAAAATTCAGGGAAGGGATAGTGGAAATGAGGAAAATGAGTCATAAATAGATGCCTTCACCCCCATATCATTTTTCCTTGGTTAGACTAAGTATTTTAATATTTACATCCCTGTGTACTATCTATCTATCTATCTATCTATCTATCTATCTATCTATCTATCTATCAATCTATCTAGCTATATATATATATATATATATATATATATCTATTTGCTATGCCATCAGATTCAACTAATATAGCAATATTGGATAACAATGACAGTCAAAGGCCACTGAATAGGCCATTGAATAATGGAATTGTATCCAATCATCCAAAAGTAACATTACTTGGTGTATTCATCAGGGTTCTCTGAAGGAACAGAACTAATAGGATTGATGTATATATGAAGGGGAGCTTATTAGGAGAACTGACTCACATGATCAAAAGGTGAAATCCCACAATATGCCATCTGCAAGCTGAGGAGCAAGGAAGCCATTCTCACTCCCAAAACCTCAAAAGTAGGGAAGCCGACAGTGCAGCCTTCTGTCTGTAGCTGAAGGCCCAGGAGCCCCTGGCAAATCACAGATGTAAGAGTCCAAAAGTTGAAGAAGTTGGAGTCTGATATTCAAGGGCAGGAAGCATCCAGCATGGGAGAAAGATGGAGGCTGGAAGACTCAGCAAGTCTGCTCTTTCATTTCCTGCAGCTGCTTTATTATGGCCACATTGGCAGCTGATTAGATTGTGCCCACCCAGATTGAGGGTGAGTCTGCCTCTCCTAGTCAACTGACTCAAAAGTTAGTCTCTTTTGGCAACAACCTCACAGACACACCCAGAAACAATACTTTGCATCCTTCAATCCAATCAAGTTGACACTCAGTATTAACCATCACCCTTGATTAGCAGACAATGTTCTCCCCTTTGCACACAGGTGGAACAGAGATGGACATCACCAATTTGGGGTTTGTAAAGACCCCAGACCATGTGGCCCTATTTGGGAGCCTGATTTGCCTAAGCATTCCCTCGATGTTGGGCACTCAGGTCATCTCCAGCATTTCTCCATTACAAATCACATTTTATGAATACCTTTATACATCAATCTTTCATTTGTAGTTATTTTTTCATGGAAGAAGTGGAATAAAGAACTGAGTTAACAGGAATATTTTTAATCCTCTTGATACATTTTAATCTGGTTGATTAAAAAAAAAAACTATTGACAAGCCACATTTTGCTAGTATTTTTTTTTTCCTAATCTCGGATTACCTTCCTACACTTTTTAGTCTATTCTCTTCTCCTCTGCCTCTTCCCCAACACACCCCTGTACCCCATGCTCCAGCTCCAACAACCCTTCCTGCACAGAAAAGACAGGATGGCACTTTGCCCTTCCATGCTAGCTCCTGATTTTGTTTCATTTTCACATGTAGTGCCTTCATGCCCTTCTCCTCTTGCTCTCTATTTAACTCTCCTGATTACCCCGCCGAGAATGGCTCACTTCCTCATCAAGGTTACTAATTGTTCTGTTCATGCCTCATTTGTAGCAAGCAGAATTTACATTTTCTAGAAATATAAATTTATCAAAAAGCTGCTCCAGCTAAAAGATGGTCTCCAAAAGTACTGACAAAAATGCAACTGGCACCGCAAGACCGGAGCCTAGAAAATGCTTCTGCACATAAAAGGCACTCTTTAGAAGACCGGACCCTAGAAAATGCTTCTGCACATAAAAGACATTCCTTTAGGAAATGCTTAGGAAATGCGATTAATACAGAGAAAATTTAAAAGACATCTTAAATGGCCTCAATTATACTCTTTCAGGATAATTTATAATCTGCTAATGATAAAATGCAGATGGTGGACTATATTAATTTCAAAATGCTCTACTACAGTTTTACTAGATATTTCTGGGACTATAATGCAAAAGCAACCCAAGACACATTCAGAAAGACTTCTCATTCCCTCCAACTATAGCCAAGTTGAATTCCTTACTCTTGTTAGGCATGCATACTGTGGATCTCAGGTTTTAATGGTCTCTATATTTTATCAACAGCTTGTCTTTCATAATAATAATACTTTCAGTCCTCTGGTCTCAACATTTTGTTGCAACTTTGTTGAAACTTCTTAATTTAATACCTGAAATCATATTAAAGCCTTCTATGTTTCTTTGAGGTTATTTTTTTGCTAGGAGTCTGCTGTTTTCAGCCACCTATCAGAACATAACTCATGAAATAGAGTACAATTGTCAGGGTGCAATAAATTTTTGGCATATTTTCTGTTTAACTGATAGGAAATATAATACAAGATCTGTTAAATAACAAAAATTTAAAAAGGAATACCATTAGGAAGGTTTTCTGTTTGGATGATGGATGTGATCTATCATATAGTTGTAAATAATAAATTCAGTTTTCTGTCTCAAGTGTTGTTTGTTCTCTTCTTTCTCCTCAGGAAATGTTACACACTGAGCATCTGTCTCCCAGAACAGTGCCCCTGAATATTGAAAACATGCTGCCCAGATCTTTCTTTCTTCTTTGACAAAGGGTACTTAACTTGTAGAGTATAAAAGACCAAAGTTTTTTGTTTGTTTGTTTGTTTTGTTTTGGTTTGGTTTGGTTTGGTTTGGTTTGGTTTGGTTTGGTTTGGTTTTGAGACGGAATCCTGCTCTATTGCCCAGGCTGGAGAGCAGTGGCACGAACTTGGCTCACTGCAATCTCTGTCTTCCAGGTTTAAGCAATTCTCCTGCTTCATCCTCCAGAGTAGCTGGAACTAGAGTTGTGCACTAGCACGCCTGGCTAATTTTTTATTTTTAGTAGAGATGGGGTTTCACCATTTTGGCCAGTCTGGTATTGAACTCCTGGCCTGAAATGATCCACCTGCCTTGGCCTTCCAAAGGGCTGGGATTACAAGTTTAAGCCACCGCGCCCAGCTGGTTGTTCCTCTTCTGCCTTCTTCCTATTCCTTTCTTTCCTCCTCCCACCTTCACCCAATATGGTTTGTGGTCCCTATTACTTGGGACTATTGTAGGCTTCAAACTAGTCTCGTATGAGCAGTCTCAAGTCCATGTTCCACCATGGTAACTAGCGCACCCATATTAAAGCTCTAGCATTCACATTACTCCCCTGTTCATGAATGCTCATTAACCTTCCACTATATACCATATTAAAGCCCATCTCCACCTTGGCATTCAAGGCCATCCACATAACACTAACCCTAAGCCTAGTCAGAGTCCATTTACTTGTGTTTGTACCTCCTACTGTCCTCCCACACTCACCCTTAGAGCCCCTCTGGACCAGGTTCTGTGTCAAAAATACCAGGTGATTTGCTTACCTTTAGGCCTTTGCCTTGCCTGTCTCTATCTATTAAGTTCTGCTAATCTTCTCATTGTAAATACTATTTTCTATTGACTAATTATCTATGAGAATCACACAGATACTCATATGTGAGCACTGCTATTCTAGGATGCAACAGAACTTAATGTTTCTTATAGACCTGGCCATATTTTTCATTTTTAGTAAGCTTTTCTATATTTTAGTAAGCTTTGCAACACACACTTGGCAATTTAATTTTAAAAATAACATTTGCGTACGAAGACGGCGGCGGCGGCGACAGCGTTGAACAAGGCGGTGTGGTTTACTCGATGCAGTTGTCAGGAGACCTCTGTATGGCTTTTCAATTTTAGTTGAAATTCTCTCTCCATGGCCTTTTGGAGTCCCTTGCTGTATCTCCAGAGTAAATTTCAATTACTCTACATTTCATCAATGTTGGAGTGGCAAGAAAAAGGAGGAACAGATTTGGGGTGAAAAGCTTCCCATTTATGAGACTGAAGAAGAAAGATCAGACAACTTCATACAAAATAAATCCTTTATCAGAAACCAAGGAAGATCGGAAATTAGCTTAAATTACCTACTTGAGAATAGGAACAGCTCCGGTCTCCAGCTCCCAGCCCCAGCGACACAGAAGACGGGTGATTTCTGCATTTCTGCTTGAGGTACTGGTTTCATCTCACTAGGGAGTGCCTAACAGCAGGTGCAGGACAGTCGGTGAAGCACACTGTGCGGGAGCCGAAGCAGGGCGAGGCATTACCTCACTCGGGAAGCACAAGGGGTCAGGGAGTTCCCTTTCCTAGTCAAAGAAAGGGGAAACAGATGGCACCTGGAATATTGGGTCAGTCCCATCCTAATACTGCGCTTTTCCAGTGGGCCTGGAAAACGGCACACTAGGAGATTGTGTCCCGCACCTGGCTCAGAGGGTCCTATGCCCACGGAGTCTCGCTGATTGCTAGCACAGCAGTCTGAGATCAAGCTGCAAGGCGGCAGCGAGGCTGGGGGAGGGGCGCCCGCCATTGCCCAGGCTTGCTTAGGTAAACAAAGCATCCAGGAAGCTCGAACTGGGTGGAGCCCACCACAGCTCAAGGAGGCCTGCCTGCCTCTGTAGGCTCCACATCTGGGGTCAGGGCACAGACAAACAAAAACTCAGCAAGAACCTCCACAGACTTAAATGTCCCTGTCTGACTGACAGCTTTGAAGAGAGTAGTGGTTCTCCCAGCACGCAGCTGGAGATCTGAGAACGGACAGACTGCCTCCTAAAGTGGGTCCCTCACCCCTGAGCAGCCTAACTGGGAGGCACCCCCCCAGTAGGGTCAGACTGACACCTCATTCAACCAGGTACTCCTCTGAGACAAAACTTTCAGAGGAACTATCAGACAGCTGAATTTGTGGTCTCACGAAAATCCGCTATTCTGCAGCCACCGCTGCTGACACCCAGCCAAACAGGGTCTGGAGTGGACCTCTAGTAAACTCCAACAGACCTGCAGCTGAGGGTCCTGTCTGGTAGAAGGAAAACTAACAAACAGAAAGGACATCAACACCAAAAACCCATCTGTACATCACCATCATCAAAGACAAAAAGTAGATAAAACCACAAAGATGGGGAAAAAACAGAGCAGAAAAACTGGAAACTCTAAAAAACAGAGCACCTCTCCTCCTCCAAAGGAACGCAGTTCCTCACCAGCAACGGAACAAAGCTGGATGGAGGATGACTTTGATGAGTTGAGAGAAGAAGGCTTCAGACGATCAAACTACTCTGAGCTACGAGAGGAAATTCAAAACAATAGCAAAGAAGTTAAAAACTTTG
>NW_026653572.1:0-12087 GCF_009828535.3 Hylobates moloch | reverse complement strand
TTGTTGTTGTTGTGTTTTGTTTTGTTTTTAATTGAAAATAAGACAGAGTCTCCCTGTAATGCCCAGGGTGGTCTCAAACTTCTGGGCTCAAGGGATCCTCCTGCCTCAGCTCCGCAAAGTGCTAAGATTATAGATGTGAGCCACCACACCCGGCCCTGAGTTCCCTTTTGACTCTAGAATGTGAGGATCGCAGTAAATGGCTGTTTCCTGCAGGCCTCTCTTTCCCCCATCAGGACCCTCCAGTCCCTTACAGGTATAACATGAGATGCTTCTGAGACATGGCTCCTTTTATAGATAGCACCCATTTTCAACTGACCCCAAATGTGAAAATCCAGATCAGTCAACCAAAGGAAGGTATTTTTTTTTTTTTTTTCTTAAAATGAAAGCTTCCTGGTTTGTTTAGAAATGTAGGTTAGCCTTCAAGAACTCAGTTTCCATGCAGCTTTTCTTCAAGGTCAGATTATACTTTCCCTGCTGGGACAAAGCACTGTTAAACACACGTGGATCTTCAGTTTCCTGTGGGTTTCCTGTCCTCCAGATCTCGTGCCTGCTGGGCCAGATTGAATTGGAAGGTCGGAGACCCCCGCTGATGGCGTCTGGCAAGTCACTGCCCTGCTTTGAGCCTTATGAGTTCACCCCCAGGGCTGGTGGCTTTGTCACTGGCAGATTCCTCACCGGCATCAAACCTCCTGTATGTATTTTGGTTTTTCCATTTAGCTTTTTCCCTCATTTCTAGGCTTAATTGTAGGTGAACTATGACTGCCCTACAGGGTAGGGCAGAAGACACTGGGGGCTATTGTAGCTGTCGAGGTGAAAAAGTCCTAGGAGATCAGGGAAGGGAGTGGCCTGTCTGGTCAGGAAAGGCTGCTGGAGGTGTTGGCCTGAGCCCCTCAGGAAGCACGCTGTCCTCACTGTCACCTTTGGGACTTGGGTCCATTCTCTGCAGGAGTTCTTCTTCCACTGCATGGCAGGACGAGAGGGCCTGGTCGACACTGCTGTGAAAACCAGCCGCTCAGGCTATCTCCAAAGGTAAAATGTATCTGCCGTGCCCCTTGAGGTAGGGTGCCAGGGCCCTTCAGCCTGTCGTCTTTCACATTATATCAACAGCTCGTTTAAGATTCCTTGGATGAAAAAACTTTTGGAAAGTTTCCATGAATGGTCTGAGACAGGAAGCAGCAGACACTCTTCCCCTTCACATGAGCTTAGAGGCTTATACAAAGGGCTCTGTGTTCTGAGGGTCTGCCATTCCCTGGGGGAAGCTATGGCTGTGGGAGAAGGTCTTCGGCAGTGGCAAGCTTGTCTTGCTTCCTGGAAGGCTCAGCTGCCAAGACAGTAGTGACTAACGTTGAGCTCTGTCCCCCACAGCTTGGGGTGGGGGGACAGTGACTCCTGGGAAGCCCCGTTAGGGTGGCAGCAGGGGAAACCTAGGCAGAGTGTCCGGAGAGGTAAGCAAAGGGGCTAGGACCAGGGCAGAGAGCAGGAGAAGTTGAGATAAAACTGAGGAGAAAGGCCGCCAGCGGAGGGATTCACATCAGCATGTGGTTCCCAATACGCCTTAGTGTCCTTGGCAATCCCTGGGCTGACCAAGTTTAAGAATGCTTGACAGCTCCCCTGCTTCGCCTGCCTTGTGATTCTAAGGACACTGGTCTCTGGGGAGCTCTGCATTGTGGGAAGAGTGTAGGGTCAGGCAGTCATTTCAGCAGCTGGGGCTAGATGGAAGCCCAGGTCTAGGGGTGGCAGCCAAGCCTCTCAGTAACATGGCTGCAGCCTCCTCCTCTTAGAAAACCATCAGGAAATGCAGCCCCTGGCTGGGGACACTGGAGAAAGCCCAGATCCCGGGTCATTGGATCCAGCCTGTTCCGAAGTCTTGTTTGCCTGCAGAACAGCAGCCCCCCTTTCCCTCCCCTCCACTGCCCCCAACCCTCATCAGAGGCTGCCCTGGGAAGGTGATGGGCCGGCGGGGACTGAGCCAATGATGTCCTTACAGGTGCATCGTCAAGCACCTGGAGGGACTGGTCGTGCAGTATGATCTCACGGTCCGTGACAGTGACGGCAGTGTGGTGCAGTTCCTGTATGGGGAGGATGGCCTGGACATCCCCAAGACACAATTCCTGCAGCCCAAGCAGTTCCCCTTCCTGGCCAGCAACTACGAGGTAGTGTGCTAGACCCCGGAGCCTGGGGGCTGAGCAGTGGGCCTCCCCCACTGAGGTTAGAGAACTGGAATGCACTGAGCTTTGCAACCCAGTCCAAGTGGCCATTGGAAAGTAGAGTGGGAAGGGTTTATAAGACACCGGTCAATGCCCTGAAACACTTGACAATTTCAAAGCCTGTGAACTTTCATCACCTGAGGTGGCTGGAGGGCACGAGCACCTCTGGAATCATACCTACTCTTTGGGGCCATTTGCCACGTGCAGGGCCCTCAGCTAAAGCACACTATCAATACTATCCGTTTTCCTCCTCACTGCAACCCAGGGAAGTAGGCATTACTCTGCCCATTTTGCAGCTGAGGCAACTGAGTATCAAAGCATAAGTAAACAATCGGTTAGTGGCAGAGCCAGCATTTGAACATGGGCCCATCAGACACAAACTCATGATTTTCATTGTATACCTTAATGCCTTTGTAGTGACCATCACTGTTGACTGGGCAGTTACCTCATTTGGCAGATAGGGAAACTGAAACCAATGTGACCTGTCCAAGGTCATCAAGCTGATGGTAGAATTGAGGGTTGTGCTCTGGTGCTGAGTCCTTTCCATCCTGGTTCCTATCCCCGAGGTTGGCCATCACTCTTCCCCTCTTCCTTTCTTCCCAGAAACTCCCTTGTGCTCCTGGAGGGGCTCTGAGTGTGCTGCTTTCTTTCCTGTGTCTCCCTCTGCTCCCAAGACCATTGGTTCCCAAATCTGGTTTGCACAAAGTGAGGGCCCTGATTAACAATGGATGCTCAGCCTCTCTGAGAGTGGGTGCTCGGCCCCATCATGAGGGCTCCACACCAGCTACTTGGGTCCCCTGAATTTGTGCTCCATGGCCCTCTGTCACGCCCTCATCTCTTTGATCTCATGTGTGTGATTTGTTTGTTTGTTTGTTTGTTTGTTTAGGTGATAATGAAATCACAGCATCTCCATGAAGTTTTATCCAGAGCAGATCCCAAAAAAGCTCTCCGCCACTTCAGAGCTATCAAAAAATGGCAAAGAAAGCACCCCAACACCCTGCTGAGAAGAGGTGCCTTCTTGAGTTATTCCCAGAAAATTCAGGAAGCTGTGAAAGCCCTGAATCTTGAGAGTGGAAACCGCAATGGCCACAGCCCCGGGACCCAGGAGGTGATGCAGGGAGGTGGTGTCCTTAATGTCCAGCACGTCCAGGCTTAGTCAGTGGGTGAGGGATGAGGGGCTGTTTTCCTAAGAGAAGGTAGGTAGAATCATGAACTCCAGCTTTGTTCACCGTCAGTCAGAACAGAATGGTTCTCAAATGGGAATGTAAGGTGGGGACTCTTAACAAGGGTATAGGCAGGGTTTGGGGGAACTAACTGGGGCCTGTGACTTTGGGTTCCCCACGATCCCAGGTATGAAGGAATGGGGAGCAGTCATGAGAAACGGAGAGGACAGCTATGTGCTAGGGCCACTGGACAGAGCCCTGGGTAGAGACCCACTAGAGGGGGGGGTTGGGGATAAGTACCAGGATCCCCTTCCTCCTGGCTTTCCCTCTGCTGCTGGTACCTCCCATCAGCCAAGCACACCTGGGAGCTGGAAGCAGGGGATCTCTTTGAAGCAGTCACTTTGGGACAGCCTTGAGGGCACAGAGCGTGTGAAAGAGCCTGGATCCAGAAATAACTGGATCCAGCACAGTGACTGCATCCTAGCTGGCCTGAGACAGTCATGGCTTTGCCTCTTATCCTAGCCTAATCATAACAATCTCCTGTTTCACTCTAAAAGAAGCCCAGTTTGCTCAGTAAATTACATGCTCGTCCTTCCTGGGTTTGAGTGGGCCAGGATGAAGAGCTGCTAGGCTTGTAGTCAAGCAGGGTACCCTAGGACAGGTTGAAGTCTCTCCCTGTTTTAAATGGGGAGATGGTTTCTCACTGCAGTCAGGTTTCTTTCTGTCTCCCTTTATTCTCATTGGAAGCCAATGCTTTTGATCCCTCTTATGCTACTGGGTATCCCTCCCACATAGCTGAGACCCATCCTTCTGTTCAGATGCTGAGGATGTGGTATGAGTTGGATGAGGAGAGCCGAAGGAAATACCAGAAGAAGGCGGCCGCTTGTCCTGACCCAAGTCTGTCTGTCTGGCGTCCTGACATCTACTTTGCGTCAGTGTCAGAAACATTTGAAACAAAGGTTGATGACTACAGTCAAGAGTGGGCAGCTCAAACAGAGAAGAGTTATGAGAAATCAGAGCTTTCTCTCGACAGGTATTGACAGTGATTTGTTGCACAACATGTGCAGGAGAATCTGCCTCCTAGCCCCGGCATCCTAGCCCCTGCCCTACCCACTCCGGAAGAGGGCTGCCTCCTGGGTTTGAGACTCCAGCTAGAGGGAGGGCAGTAAGACAGCCAGGGGCACCGCACAAGCCCCGAGGGCCCAGGAGTGAACAAGTGCAGGGAGGCAGGAGTGGACACCCCCATCTGGGCCAAGATAGGGATAGTGGTCTGCTAGGACAGGCTTGCACAGACAGTGTCTGCTCTCTTGGATTTGGTGTGGTGGGTGGGGCTGACTGAGAGTCAGGGAATCTGGTTGCTG
This sequence comes from Hylobates moloch, assembly GCF_009828535.3. Classification (NCBI taxonomy): domain Eukaryota; kingdom Metazoa; phylum Chordata; class Mammalia; order Primates; family Hylobatidae; genus Hylobates; species Hylobates moloch. Next base: position 7,356 of record NW_026653572.1, on the reverse strand, counting down.
TTCACCTGCTGCCAACTGTGTGACCCAGGGCAGGTCATTCATGCCCAGGGACACCAGGTCTTAACTTTTCATGAGGCCTTGGATCTGATTACTCCAGTGATCCTTTGAGCTTTGGGTTCCCATTTGAAGGCCTTAGCTTGGACTAGTACAGACAGACAGACACACACACACACACACACACACACACACACACACACACACGGTAGCTCAGTGCTCCTAGTGGCTGTTCTTACAGGGTCAGGCTTCATAGGAAAAATGGTTAGTAAATTACAGAATTGTGCAGCATGAATACTTCTGATGTGGTCTGCAGCCATTTGCACTAACTAAAAATATAAACGCTCTCATCACCCCCATCCCCATAATGGCCTAGTGAACCTCTTTCTAATTTTTATAGCAGGAGGTTTAAGCCGTCTCCAAATTGTCATAATTGAGAAGAACGAATGGATAAAGGAAAAAGTGAATAATGAACCCAGAAATTCTTCTGCTTAGGGGGCTTGTGGTAACAGGCCCAGAGTGGACATGTGACATTCTAGGGGCAAATATGAAGAGTCCAAGCATGAATGTCTAGAGCTTCAGCCACCCAGCTGAGATCTGTGCTGTGTAATTTCAGGACATCTCAGGGTCACTGGTGGGAATTTGAAGATTAGAGGGATCTTTTGCCTAGGAAGAACGAGTCCAGAAAGAGGTAGAGGTTTCAGGTTTCTGGTTTCGGGCAGCATTGACAGTCTGTGGTGTCTGTTCCTGACCCCTGCCACTACCCCCCCTCCCGACCCCCCACCGCCATCTCTAGGTTGAGGACCTTGCTGCAGCTGAAGTGGCAGCGCTCACTGTGCGAGCCGGGCGAGGCCGTGGGCCTACTGGCTGCCCAGAGCATCGGAGAGCCCTCCACCCAGATGACCCTCAACACCTTCCACTTTGCAGGCAGAGGCGAGATGAACGTCACCCTGGGCATTCCAAGGTGTGGGGCACAAGGGAGCACGGGGTGGGGTCTGTGCTAGCCTCTCTTGGAGAAGGAGCCATTTAATGAGAGGGAGTGTGTGTGCGTGTGTGTGTGTGTGAGAGAGGGACAGGGTCTCATTAAAGTGGGGATCAGGGTTAGAATTTCCAGAGCCCAGCTGGATTCTTTGGTGCCCAGGCCTGGTAGGATCTCCATTTATCCCTCTGCCAACTCCTGCATCCAAGTTCCTGGGGATGCCCGTGAGACTGCACACTGCTGGGGGAAGGACTCAGGAACGTACATTGTTAACAAGCCCCACACAAGGTGCCTGGTTGCCCAACTCCAGGGGAACCATTCACATAGAACGTGCCCCCATGTGGCCCTGGGCCCTAGCCCTTCAGGTAAATATATGCGCTGGACAAGGGGAACGAGTGTGGGGTCAGACTCATCTGCATTCAGTCCCTGGTCCTGCGTTTTTCTAGCAGAAAGACTCTGGACAGGTACCTCACTTTCCAAACCTCAGGGGATCCTTCTGTGGAAGGCCAGAGGCTGGGACCCCCTATACCTCTGGGCAGTGAGGGCTGGCTGAGCTCAGCAGGAGCACGGTGGGTGCTAGTTGCCTTCCCTGCATGGCTTGTTCATTCAGTAAGCGTCAGCAGGCACCTGCTGTTTGCAAGGCACAGGTGATAGGAAACAAGAATCAGACAAAGCCCTGAGCACAAGGAGTGGGCACGCCAGGGAGGAAACTGACAGGGGAGTCCCTTACTGTTGCACACGGGACCAGAGCTGGGATTCTGTGATCTAGCATATTATCCCTGTGAGATCCCCAGGCCTCTCTCAGATCCTAGAACTCTGACATCATTAGGAGAAGCTGCACCCAAACAGAAAGTCTGGTTGCCACTCATGATTGGATGTGCCCTTATTCTGTGACAGGTTGCGGGAGATTCTCATGGTGGCCAGTGCCAACATCAAGACGCCCATGATGAGCGTGCCTGTGCTCAACACCAAGAAAGCCCTGAAGAGAGTGAAAAGCCTCAAGAAGCAACTCACCAGGGTGTGCTTAGGGGAGGTAACGTCTCTCCTTCCCGGGTTGCAGATGTGGTGAAGGCATGTTCCTATATCCTCCCCATGTGTGAAGAACAGGCTTTGCTTACTGCTCTGACCCTAGGCTCAGATTCCCACCAATGAGAGATAAGCTGTCTCTGCCAGGTGGTGAGCAGAGATGGATCAGGAAGCTTTTAAGAGAGTCATTAGTTCCACAGCGTCCTCCTGTGCCTGAAAAATAAACCATTTCCTGAGTTTGCCTACCACCTCTTCTGAGGCCACTCCTAGGAGGTTCAGGCCACTCTCTGGAGGTGACTGCAGGCTGTGGGCCCCCCAGCAGATCCACACCAGTATAGCTCACCAGGGTTTCTTTGGGGTTTGGCCTGTGATCTCAGCTGCTGTCTCTGTAAACCTTTGGGCCTCGTAACCCACTCACATTGCACAGTCACCTAGGACCTGAACAAGTCAAGTTCTCTCTGTCCGTCTGGTTCCAGGTGTTGCAGAAAATTGACGTCCAGGAGTCCTTCTGTATGGAAGAAAAACAGAACAAATTCCGGGTGTACCAGCTGCGGTTTCAGTTCCTGCCACATGCATATTACCAGCAGGAGAAGTGCCTGAGACCCGAGGACATCCTGCGCTTCATGGAAACAAGGTCAGGGCTCAGGCTGTGATTGTCATTGACCTTGACCCAGAGAATGCGCTTGAACTGGGGCAGGAAGCACCTAGCCACAAGGCTCCTAGAGATTGAGTGCCTTTGCCCAAATGAGCCCTTCAAGGGAAGTGTTTAGGAAACAGAGGGCCTTGCAGCCTGATCTGGAAACCTGACCCCCAGTCTGCCTTGTGGGTGTGACTTTATTAGCCACATGTCACTCCCTGAGCCCATTTCTTCTCTTGGGTTGACGTCAGGATTCTTATCTTCCGGGGCTTGCAGGCATTAAGACATGGAAATGTAGGTGTGGTAAAGAGAAGGGAGCACCATCAAAGCAGTGCTTATGTGGTGTCAGAGCAGCACATGCTGTTAATGTTTGCTAGGATGTTACTCCAGGCAGTATAGTGTGGTTCCTGATGCATTCAGATTCTGTGAATAATGAACAATGTGCGGGTGGCTTGCTGCTGTTAGATCTCCATTCTATAACCAGGATTGCCTCCAGAGAAATTCGAGTTCCTGTCCCGAGTTCCTGTCCAGTAGGGAAAGGAACTTTTGTCTCAAGTTCAAGTTACTGTTAGATATTTGAAAAGCAGAGGCCACAATGCTGAGTTCCAGGGAACAGGAGGATGGGCTTTTTGGGGACTGGGGCAAGCCTGGAGGGGCCCACGAAGCACTTTTGACTCACCCTAGACGGTGAAGTGTGAACACAAACAGGCTGCATAGTCCAGCAGGTGACAGGTCAGTGAAGCAGGCTTGGAGGCCCCCAGCAGACTGAAGAGTGTGGAACCTGTGTCAAGGGGCACCTGTTACCATGCAGGAATGGAGGCCGGGGGGGCCACATCTTGATTTAAAAAGAAAACAAGCTTCCCACCCCCTACTTTTTTTTTCTTTCTTGGGTCACTTGTTTACTTGCCTTTGCTTTTATATAATTGAGGTCTCCTGACTTTTAAACATCAGCAACTAATTCATGTGTTTTTAAAAGCCCAGTAAGGCCCAGATGGATCTCATCTGTTGCAGGATCTGGCCACAGGCCACTGACCACTGCCTCTAATCTAGACCAGTTCTTGGGTCTTCTGGGAGCTGCTGAGATAGAGAAGCAATGACAGAGCAGAAGCAGAAAGCTCCCTGCACTCAGCCATCCCACAAACACATACTGAGCCATGCCCATTCGTCGCTGAGTCACAGGGGCAGGCGTGGGCAACACAGTACGACTTTTCTGCCCTCAGCCCTCTGCCTTCTCACCTTATGGGGCCTGGCCTCGAGCCAACCCTCTGTGCAGGTGGCATTTGGGATGGTGGGTCTTGGGGTGGAGGAGCTTGGATGTGAACTCAGTCCTTTGGATGGGGGTCACTGGCCAGGTGCTTCCTGCCCCAGTTCATGAGCCCTGGGTGAAGTTGTTGTTGGCTGGGCCTCAGGAGCACCTGCATTGGTGCCGGCCTGGGCTGAGAACATTCCTTCTGTCGAGTGGTCCTCCATGCTATCTGGGCACTGGGCAGAGTGGCAGGGGAGTGCTGTGTGCACCCGCCTGCTGGCTCCTTAATTAACAGTGAGGAACGTAACTACCAAGTGCAGAGGGCGTTTGTGCTGGCCTGGCAGCGGTTTTCTGGGAAATGGGAATTCGGATTTCATGGCCTCTGGAGAATAACTAAGGGTGGGCGGAGTTAGATGTTCTGCCCCAGTTCTGTTCACAGGAGGCCCAGGCCTGCCCAGCAGGTAGGTCGGCACGAGGCCGTCGCCAGCCGATGCTGGGGTTCTTTTTACTTATATTACCTCATGGAATTGAAAATAGGAAATCACTTTTTAAGACTTCTTCCCGATGAGGGACAGCCCTGGCTTGTTCCCAGTCGTGAAGTACTTTTTTAACTCCTCCCTGTGTTTTGCTTGTGCACTTGAAAAGCCATGATAAATAAAGCCATGCGCAGTAGCTTTTGGTGGAGGTGGCCTCAAGGACTCAGCAGAATGGGGCTGAGGGGTTAGGCAGAGCTAAAAGATGAGGCAGTAGGTGAGCAGGGTGCGGTCTGGACTCCCTTTGTCAGGCCCCAGGCAGCAGAGCAGCTGCGTTCAGGCCTCTGGCCGCCCACAGGAAAAGGGAGGAAGTGTGAGTGCACTTTAAAAAGAGCAGCCAACCCCCAAGAAGCTTTTTCTCCTTCCTTTCTCCCTTCCCTCCCCCTTCCTTCCTCTCTGCCACCCTCCTTTTCTTTTTCTTTGCTCCCACCCTCCCTTCTCCCAGCTGTGGGGTCATGAGAACCTTGACAGGGCCTGGAGAAAAAAAGCACGAGACAGATGGTTCCCTAGTAGAGCTATACAAGCGTAGAAGGCCCCCCAGATCTCTGCACTGGCACCCGTCACGTTGACTGTTTGTGTAAATTGTCTGGCAGGTGGCCAGGGAGGTGAAGTAAAAAGAGCACTGAGCTAGGAGTTAGGGGCTGTAAGTTTTGGCCTCCGATCCCCAGCCATGAAAAGACCCAGCTGACAGTCTGTAATTGTAGCTTCTGTGAATCTGACTTTCCAAAACAGCAGGTGGTGGAGCTGTTGCCAGGCGCATTCAGAAACCACCAGGAGTCATGTGCTCTCTTCATAGTTACTTACGTGGGATGGGAGGCTTCTCTGCCCCTGCCCCTCCTGTTCCCTTTCGGTTGCTACATTCTGATGAACTGCACAACCTTGAGAAGGCAGTCACTGTGGGCCATTAGTTCCCCTGCTCTTGGCAAAACCACAGAAGGGCAAATTGCACCTCCAGGAAAACTGGCACACTGGTCGCATACCCACCACTTACTCACCAGGTGTTCATTCTGCCTCCTCACCTGCTTCCCTCCTACGTTCTCCACAAGTCCTGGTCACCAAAAGAGGCAGGGAAGGCAGAAAGCATCCCCAACTGGGGGAACCAGGGAGGGCTTCTTGGAGGAGTTACAGCTGCTGAGGCCCGGCCTTGAAGGATGAGTACAGCTTCAGTAGGTAGATATTGGCCAGGGAAGTTACTGGCAGAGTGAGCCACTCAAGCAAAGGCCCAGAGGGTGCACGGGGTGGAGGGAGCAGATGGGCAGTTAGAGTTGAGGCCGGATGTGAAATGCTGGGGGCAAAAGCATCAGAGCCGTGACATTGCCACAAGTTGAGACAGGCTGGGGCGCCCAGCTGAGGGAAGCAGCCCTGTGTGTGGCAGCAGCTGAGCCCCGCACCCCCACTCCGCCTCATTCCATCTCCTCTGCTCTGCACAGTGGCCTCGGGTGCGGAGTGAGAGTGATCCCATGTTGCAGATGAGATCAAGGCCCTCCTCTCCAGTCTATGGCAGGATCAGGACTTTAACCTGAACCTGTCCTTACAGAAACATCTCTCCTGCCCCCTCTTTCCAGTGGGATTGTATCTTTCTAAAGTCAAGCCCGGCCTCCTCTCATCTGGCCATCCTGTTCCTGTCCCCAGTGCCTGGTAAACAAGCTCTTCTCTGGATTAATGGATGAGGGGGCTTTTTTTCTGCCAAGGGCAAACCACGTATACCTTTAAAAAGTTAAAAAATAATATTGGGGTCCGGGTGCAGTGGCTTATGCTTGTAATTCCAGCACTTTGGGAGGCCAAGGCAGGTGGATCACCTGAGGTCAGGAGTTCACAATCAGCCTGGCCAACGTGGTGAAAGCCCGTCTCTACTAAAAATAGAAAAATTAGTCGGGCATGGTGGTGCGTTCCTGTAATCCCAGCTACTCAGAAGGCTGAGGCATGAGAATCATTTGAATCCGGGAGGCGGAGGTTGCAGTGAGCCGAGGTCGCACCACTGCACTCCAGCCCGGGGGATTAGAGAGAGACTCCATCTTGGGGTGGGGCGGAGGGGGAAGAAAAACATAATAATAATATTAGGGAAGATGAGGGGCGTTCTTTTGTTTTTAATGAGCAAAATAGTATACATTTGACCTGCCTACTTTTTCAAATGAAGACTCTAAGCTCCTTGAGGGCCTGGAGTCTGTCTTTTCGTCCTTGCTTTGCCACCAGGGCTGGCACATGCTGGGCGCAGTATAGGCGCTCAGAGAAAATGGGATGGCTGGCTGGATGTGTGAGGGACCCGATTCTCACAGTCACAAGCAGCCCTTTTTGGTGTGCTATTCTGGCCTGTTGGAAAAGACAGGCAAGGGGTTACATGAGGAAAGAAGTGGTATGGAGGGGACAGGGTGGATCCTAAGAGGACCTAAAAATAGATGGCTCTGGAGGAAGTGGCAGGGGGCCAGGTTCTGGGCTTCAGCTTGGTTCTTTTAAATTGGTGTGGTTCTGACTTGTTGACACGATTCATTGCCACAAGCTAAGTTATCCCTGCCCTTCGAAATTTTGATGAGCCCTTCCGAAGTCCTTGTTCTTTCATCACATTGCTGGGGCTCCCACACCAAGGAGATGGGAGTTCTCTGGCCAGAGCAACACCACCTTCTGGAGATGCTGCAGGTGGTGGGCAGGGGAAGGTCCTAGTCCTGGGTGGGGTTCCCCTCTCCTACAGTAGACTCTGCCTTCCTTGTTAGAGGGCGACCACAGCGACACCTACAACTGTCCTTCACCAAGCACCCATTCTGCCAGGTGCTGTGAGAGGAATCAGACATAGGGTTGTTTCTCATCGTTAGCAAACAAGATTGCAGAATACATAGTAATCCCCATATTTTCTAGACAATGGGGCTTAAAGCTGAGGAAGCTGCCTGTCCTACTCATACCCCGGGAGTGGCAGTGCACCTATTGAGACCAGGCCTGTTGGGCTGTG
>NW_026653571.1:0-12093 GCF_009828535.3 Hylobates moloch | reverse complement strand
TTCTTCCATTTGTTTGTATCCTCTTTTATTTCATTGAGCAGTGGTTTGTAGTTCTCCTTGAAGAGGTCCTTCACATCCCTTGTAAGTTGGATTCCTAGGTATTTTATTCTCTTTGAAGCAATTGTGAATGGGAGTTCACTCATGATTTGGCTCTCTGTTTGTCTGTGATTGGTGTACAAGAATGCTTGTGATTTTTGTACATTGATTTTGTATCCTGAGACTTTGCTGAAGTTGCTAATCAGCTTAAGGAGATTTTGGGCTGAGACCATGGGATTTTCTAGATATACAATCATGTCATCTGCAAACAGGGACAGTTTGACTTCCTCTTTTCCTAATTGAATACCCTTTATTTCCTTCTCCTGCCTGATTGCTCTGGCCAGAACTTCCAGCACTATGTTGAATAGGAGCGGTGAGAGAGGGCATCCCTGTCTTGTGCCAGTTTTCAGAGGGAATACTTCCAGTTTTTGCCCATTCAGTATGATATTGGTCAACCAAAAAAGAGAATTTTAGACCAATATCCTTGATGAACATTGATGCAAAAATCCTCAATAAAATACTGGCAAACCGAATCCAGCAGCACATCAAAAAGCTTATACACCATGATCAAGTGGGCTTCATACCTGGGATGCAAGGCTGGTTCAACATACGCAAATCAATAAATGTAATCCAGCATATAAACAGAACCAAAGACAAAAACCACATGATTATTTCAATAGATGCAGAAAAGGCTTTTGACAAAATTCAACAACCCTTCATGCTAAAAACTCTCAATAAATTAGGTATTGATGGGACGTATCTCAAAATAATAAGAGCTATATACGCCAAACATAGTTTTTAAAGATAAAATCTGATTTTATTTAGCGGGGGAAAACAGGGTTGCAATTGACTTTCTCATTCTTTTTTCCTCTGAGGCTTCAGAGATATTCTATATGTGATCTCTATGGTGGTGAGTACAGTGAGAAAACCAACGGCTTAGAGCAATTAAAAATATCACCATATCCAAATCCTGAATTAACCTCAGAAACTCCTGCACACAAAGAGAATCTCACTGTTACTCAAAATCCTCCAATAGCAGTTGTAGGTACATGCGATTCAAAAATCATATCCCAGTCAATTCAGTATAATTTGATATAAGCATAAAGTGTACAATTAAATATAAGTGAAAGCATGAGTTATTTATATTTCGTTATGTTTATTCAGAAATTCCTACCAAAAATCTTGTCTTTATAGAAATAGAGGAAGTTCACAAGGCATTACTACATATTTTTCATACTCTATTTTTAGCAAGCTATATTCAGATTCTTTGCTAGGTGCTAACTACAATAAGAGCTATAACACAAAAATATATTTTAAAATACTGTGCAAATTGGAGAGCTAAGGTTGGCAATAACTAATACTAAGAATAATGTGCATTCTGAGATCATAGACTCTAATTTCAAGAACACTGATTGTTATTTCTTTTTTTCACAATTTGACAGATGGGTCCCTTCAGTACAGCTATTCTAGCAAGTTAGTATGTATATGATTTTGTTTAATATACTATTTAGTTCCAATTTTATGTATCAAAGAACATTTTTAAATCAGGGTTTAAAAATTATTCAAATTAATAAAATTTTTTATATTCAGTTCATTGAATAATATATTGAAGACTTTCTTTTTATTCACATTATTATATCAATTTAAACACACAAAATATATTTAAATCACACTTTTTCCACATATTTTCTGTTGTGCTTTGAAGGAAAATATCAGAATATAAACTATGTATAAATGTATAAATATTTATATGTATAGGTTCCTTTGAACTTGTTCAACCTCTCATGGAGAAGAAAGGCAATATTAAAAGGGATACACATGATATGAGGAAGAAATTCAAGTTCTGATAGCAGAGGCTTAATAAGCAATTAAAAAATAAAACATAGAATAATGTTCATGGATTTTGTTTTGAAGTGCTGGCTAATTTAGCTTTTATATTGTATACTGTATCTCCTATATTCCTAATGCTGAAGAGATTAAGTTATAGAGCTCACTCTCTACCCTCAGAAAGATTATAAGCATGTTATTAAACTTATATTTTATGTTTCACTTATAAATGTACTATTGAGGTAGATGTTAAGATATTCTGAGAACAAAACTAACATAACAAGTAGGTCTCCCTTCTCTGTGCTCTCTCCATGTTGTCTTTCTCTCCTCAACCACACACTTTCTGAGACCTTCAGAGTGCTTTGTTCAGGTGGGCTAGGGTGTCTCAGAGTTTCTACTGAGAATAAGTGCAATATTAATCTATGGGAGGGGGTGGTTGTATTTGGAGACCACTATGGGAGAGAGATACGTGGCAAAGCCACAGTTCACTATCTGAACATGGATATGGTCTGAGATCTGCAGGTATCCTTGGGAATAGAATCATATCAGGAAGCTCAACTATGCCTAGTCTAGCCCTAAGAAGCCAATTAACAGTTGGAAGGAGTTACTGTGATGTTCCCACTCCTTAGGATGCAAAAATAGGAAATAATCTTTTTCCTCGTGCCTCAGAGAGATCCAGTTGCCACAGGGAGAAAAAGTAAGTAAAAACAAGAATATTCAGCAAGATAGATCTGATGTAGGAGGCAAAGATGTGTACTTAATAAGATTTAAGAAAAATATATGGATTGAAAATGTCAATCCATCCAAAATAAAAAACCCAAAAGATATAATTTAACTGTTAATTCAGTGCACAAGTTAATTTAGAAGATGGAAAAAGTTAAAAGTTGAGTTATCAGCTTGGGAAATCAAGTTGAAGAAATATCAGTATCATAAAACAAAAGTATAAAGAAATAGATACGAGAAAAATGAGAGTTTGGATAATACATCAATGACATTTAAAGTTCAAATAGTAGATAAATATTAATAAAAATAAGAGGTACACAAACAGGTGAAAATTAAATTAAGAATAAAAGAAAATTTCCTTGAGATAGAGAAAATAGACTTGCAGATTGAAAATACTTGGACCGAATTCATGAGAAAAATCATATCCAGTTATGTCATTTCTAGCTATAAAAATTGTTTGACTCTAAAAAAAAGTTAACAGAAATAAAAATCTTATCTACAAAAAAATTAACCGAAAGAAAAAAATCAAATTGACATTTGGATTCTTTACTTATCATAGTGGCAGCTAAAATAGAATTGACTGCCATCTACAGATGATTACAAATGTAGAATGCAAACATGAGATAAGATGGAGGAGATTGAGAGAAAATAAAATTGTGGTGAAAGAATTTTGCAATATTTATAAAGCTAGATCAAAATATTCAAATATAAATAGTGTGCACTAAAATTGCTAAATTACTTTTCTTTAAACAGAGCTATTGTAAACAGTGCTGCAACACACACAGGAATACCTAAGAGTCCAGCAACAGATGACTGGATAAAGAAAGGTGGTACAAATATACAATGGAGTACTATTCAGCCATAAAAAGGAATGAGATCCAGTCATTACAACAACGTGGATGGAACTAGAGACTATGTTAAGTGAAATAAGAAAGACAAATATCACACATTCTCACTTATTTGTGGGATCTAAAAATCATAACTATTGAGCTCATGGACATAGAGAATAGAAGGATGGTTTCTAGAGGGAAGCATAGTGGGGAGCTGAGGCTGGGGGAGGTGAAGATGGTTAATGGGTACAAAAAAGTTAGAATGAATAAGACATAGTATTTTATAGCACAACAAGGTTGCTAGAGTCAATAATAACTTCATTGTACATTTTAAAATAACCTTGAGCTTGTAACTCAAAGGATAAATGTTTGAGGGGATGGATACCCCAATTCTCTACGATATGCTTATTTCACATTGCATGCCTATATCAAAACATCTCATGTACCACATAAATATATATATATAGATATAGATATATATATATACACTTACTACATACCCACAAAATTTAAAAATAAAAGAATTTTTTAAAAAACAAACAGCTATTCTTCAGGGAATATTTAGATTAAGTAAAAGATAAAAATTACTAAACTATCTCAAAAAAGAAGTTGGAGAGTAAATTATAAAAGATCTAATACTGAGGGTGGAAAGGAGAGAATGAGGAGACAAAGACTGAGTCACACCTATTGCCCGGTGACAGTGCCAGCCTCCACACAGCTTCCTAGATGACAGAAAGATGATGAGATATATGTGTCATCAAACACCAGAGCAAGGAGTAAGTCTCCTTGCTCACCACAGAGAAAGCCAATCACTGAGATGATGTGTATTGCTAAGAAATAAAGTTTTATTATATTTTAATAAAACCTTAAATCCATCCCCACTCTTCAACCTCAAATCCATCCCCACTCTTCAACCAAGTTAAGAGTTTTTATAGCAGGGAAGGAAAACAGGAGGAGCAGGGTGAAGAGTTGCTCAACAGGAAGCTGATGATCAAATGTATGGTCAAGCACCTCATTGCAACTATGTGTAGTAAGACAGGAATTAGTAGGGTGAAAGGAAGAGAAATTGGCCAAACAGACTACAGGCACATCTCATTCAGTGTAGTGATCTAAAAGCCTCAGTTCCTTGATATCATACAGAAGGCCTGATGGTCAGTTTCCTGAAAAAAGATGTAAGGTTAAAATTGGGCTGGTTTCAGTCTCCCCTTTTACTTAATCAATTTCTCTATCATGGCGAATAAGGTCATCAACTTTTTTGCCTGCTTCATGCTAGGGATGGGTATCATGGGATAATTAGACTTAGCTAGGGTCCTTGTATGAGTTCTAAATATTAATTTAAGGCCATTCAAGGATTCACAAGACCATGACTATCCCCTGGAGGAGTCCCAGAGGAGCACGTTTTACCCAAGCGGTGAATCCATGGCTTAACACTGCCTAACTTGACAGATGAGTGGGTGGTCAGCAGCACCAAGAAGGGGCTGACTCCATTGTTGCAGATGACCTTCAGCCTGGTGGATTTCCAGGTCTTCAGTAGGACTTGGTCCCCGGGTTTCAGAGTGAAGAGGCACATCCATAGGGAACTGGAGTCTCTTGGAAGCAAACTCAGAGAGACTAATTAATGTGTTTCATAGTTTTTTTAATATATAATCTAGCTTGTTTCAGAGGAAGAAAAATCCTTGAGTGACAGCTAGTCCAAGAGACAGAGAAATGTTCTCTCATACAACATTTCAAAGGGGTTAAGAGCCAACCCACTTCTGGGTGCTACTCATTCTCAGCAGGGCAAGAGGCAAGATTTTTATGTGTAAGATTTGTCTTTTGGCATATTCTAGAAAGATTTCGTTAATGTCTTACTCATTCTTTCAGTCTTTCCAGAAGATTTCAGTCTCCAAGATGAACATAGTTTTTAATTAATACTCAATAGCTGTGATAATTCTGGAGTTACTTGAGCTATAAAAGTGGCTCCATTGTCACCTTGGAGACAGGAATTATCTCCTTCATTAAAGGCTTTACTTTGATGGCTTTGGTAGCTTTCTCAGTCCTGATAGGGTAAGCCTCAATCAGGCCTGTAGAGGTCGAGCCAGTTGTTGTATCTAACGCCAAAGGAAGGGGGTATAATGAGGCATGTTTGACTTCTTATCCCATTGTGGCAGGGAACTCAGTTGTAAGGTTTTTCTGGGGTTCTGTTGGCCACAACTTTGTATTTCCCCCTCTCGGCCAGGATTTGCCAGAGGCAGCATCAATGGCTAAGCTTTTATTTTGTCCCATATCATTGCCAGGTGGTGTGGCTACCTCCCTGGGTCCATTCTGTCCCTTAGTAGAATCCCTATGGCCAAAAGACTTACCCCAATTAAATGTCCTAGGTCAGACAAGAATGGAGATGGGCAGGTACTCATTAACCCTTAAAACCTTTTAAGCAACATAAAAGCCAAAACACAGAATTCAAAAGGTAAGTTTACAGAATTGATTTCTAGTCTTAGATACTGACTTGTAGCAATTATCTCTACAAAACACAAGCATTTTGTTAGACTCATTTGAGTTAAGGAATGTAGAAGCAAACTTCCTTATCTGTCAGCTGTTTAGGCATTTGTGTGCCTGAACACAATTGGTTTGGAGGGCCTGAACTAATTTTATCCCTCAAAATCAGCCCTTAAGATCTTCCATAATAACCTCTTCCGATGGGACTAGAGGGATTGAAAAGTTTTAGTTTCTGGCCCTGTGTCTCATGAAAGTACTTTGATTGTCATCTTCTCCTGGGTTTGAAGAAGAGGCTTTGGCTGGTGTCAGTGTTCAAGACTTAGCAGGAGTTGGTGCCATTTTTCAGACCCAGGAGTCAAATCCTATTACAACACAAGGATTAGTTAATAAGATGTTTATCAGAGATGTTGAAAGCCTCAAAACATTTGATCAAAACGGAATCACAGGTCATTACAAAATAATATTCATTTAACCAAAGTGATAATCAAAGGACTTTAAGAGCAATATAGAAATAAAATTACAGTAAAAGAGCACTCTATTGATAATGTGTGAGTAGAAACTTATCTTACAGCAGTCTATCTACAATATAAACGATCAAGTATAATATAGGCACTTATGCTAAGAACAGAAGCCAATGTTCAATGAATATTTAGACATAACATTTAGAAACTCGTGGTTCAGTTTACTAATACTACAGAAAGCCCTATTATTCTAACACGTCACAAACTGAACACTAGTTTCATATCTAGTAGTTATTGCCTGCAGAACATCAAACCATTGTGTTAAAGTGGTTAGGTTACTCTTTGCTTATGTCCAATTGCTAGCATTCTAGTAACAGAACTGTGCTTTTATTTTTGGCCAGGAAACTTATAGCTCTTATGGCTCTCTATATTATCAGATGTAAAGCAAACCAATCCATTTTTAAGTGGCTGGTACGTTCTGTCATTTATTGACAAAAGTAGCTTATGTTTTAAATGAATAGAAAATAATGAGTTATTGGAAATTATTAGGAAACAAAATGACTATTCAGAGAAACAAATAAAAGCCTTCCACTAGAAACTAAACAGTTTCTTTATGTATGTATATCCAAGTAAAACCGAAAGAAGAGCAAATAAATGTGAATTAAAAGCAAAAAACAAAGTCAACCTTAAATTTTCTTCTCCTTAATTTACCTTCAAAGCTACAGTGTTACCCAGAGCTTTACACACACACACACACACACACACACAAGATTAGTATCTTTAAATCTACCAACACCATCATACACTTTGTGCAATTAAGATAATCACTTCAGGCACATAACCAGTAAGCACCTTAGTGTTAATACTATATGCAGAATAGCAAATATCGTGTGAAACAAAGAAATGCAAGCATTTGTGAAATTTGGCTCCACGCTAAATCTGGCTTCATGCTCAACTATTTTAATGAATTATGAAACTGCCAAAGTATTTCTTCACAATATCTACTTCACCTTCATTTTTAACTATGAGCAATATTAATTAGCCAAATATCTCCAGTTTTCTATTAATATTTTGTTAACTTTTTAAATGTTTTATTTTCCCTGTATGTGCATGAAGATAGACATACAGAAAAACAAACAAACAAACAAAACTACTTATGACTTACACAGACCATCTATAACATGTTTGGGCCTTCAGTTTTGTCCTGAATTTTCTCTTCATTTTAATTTAGGATAAGAATTTACCAAGATCCTTTCTCCTACAAAATTATTCTCCTTTCTTTATAACCTTCTTTACCAAAAATACATTTTCATATATCGATAACTTTCTTCATCTCTCTCCCCTACTTACTGGTTCTTAGCTTGTTTCACAAATAACCTTTCAAAGTCCATTGTTTAAATTAACCTTTAGTAACTTCTCAATGAGACAAAGTTATTCTTTCAATAAGAACACATTTTTTGGCACATTTTATTTACAGGATTGTGTGTAAACTAGAATTCTTTGTCTCAGTAACCTTAAATTTCAGTGAAGACCTGGGAAGTGAGAAATCCTGAACTGTCAATCTGATATTAGGATTTTATAGATGAGAATATTGCACAATTTTTGAAAGCATGTTTCCCCATGTCACAACCCTTTCTTAATTGGAAATGACCTAAACATTCACTAAGCATCAAAAAATAACTATGATTTTAAATTATAAAAGTTCGCCTACAAACATTTGCCCATCTGCATGTACTCAATTTTTCCCTTTTTAACAGTTTATCTAGATTACTTCTGAGAACAGATATTAGACAAAGCTAGTCCTCATTTCAAGTTGTTTCCTTGTTAGCCATTTTTATAGCCTGTGAATATCAGGTAACAACCTTAAAGTTAAAGGTATTTTCACCAATAACTCAGAAGATTCAGCTGTTTCTATTAAATCAACAACATTAGTCTTATTTGTCAAAAGATAACACAAAGATCGTTTTATTCTTGGCTGAGTTTACAGTCTTATAACCTTTGGAGCCAAACCCTGACACCTTAAAATGCCCAACAGAGAGAGATATAAAGTCTAGATAAAAATGTATGCGGATAATTCTGAAGACAATTCTATTTTTATTTTACCAATTATCTTAAAGCCAGCTTGTTTAAAGGTATACTTAACTCATACGAACTTGAAAAATACTTGCACATATTTAATCTGTGTGCACTCTTATTTATAAGCCAATTTGGTATCTTATAAAAACAACACATAACACCCAAACATATGTGCACACATACAAAGATCGAATAGCTTTTACCTTGGAATTCTAGCCATGAGATACTAATACAAACTCATTGGTTTATGAAAGTGTTCACCTGGCTAAACTTTGTTTGCCTTGATAGATCATCTAATGAAGGCTGTAAACTAGAATTTTAGGTAAAGTGGTTTCCATGGAAGGTTGACTCTTTTCAAAGCCAAACCTCCCCAGACTCCAAAGAACGCTGGAGCCAAACAGCACCACAGAAGAACATCATGTACTAGCCAGGTCTGGCCCTGCTCAGAACAACAGCATATAATCTGGATACATGGGATTCCCACCTGCTTTTCCATTCAACAGCAAATTGAATATGGTATTACAATTTAAAGACCTTCCAAGATTAGATGACACCGGGTGTGTTCGGGGTGGTATGGCCTAGCCATGGCAAAAAAACTACATTCAGATCAACCCTGAAGATAGGTTGGATTTCTAGCCCAGCCTGCACTCTCAAATAGAACTCCAACCCCCCTACGACTACGTTGACACACACACACAAAACAATCAACAAGATGCAATCCAACTGCTGCAGCAACACACAAGCCCCGAGAGTGTCCACAATGAAACAGTCAGGGTGCTTCCTCTCTCTGTTGGTTAGGCTTGTTCAACTTGCAAACAGAAATTCCTTTAAAATTTCCCAAGTTTTTGGGAACAGCAGATCCCTCTGTCTGAGCCCACAAAAGACACTCACCTATCTAGATGTAGATGTTCTTCCGAGGCAATCAGGAATGTTGCTGGGGTCCTCAGCGGCAGGGCCAAAGAGAGACAGAAACACACCTCTGGCCAAAAGTGATTGGGCCAGTTTCAACTCAATCAGCAATATTATCATTTATGGAATGAAACATATAATAAATAATACATACACATTAAATACAATAATATGTATTATATATAATTTGCCATGCATCACATAACTATATAACATGTTTATCTATTTAAAATATGCATACATATAGTTTTGTATACACACATATATGTGAGGAGTTAGTTTATGGAAGAGAAAAAACAGTTATATTCAATCATCCTTAAGTACGCAAAATAATAATAATAATGAATATCCGTGTCGGGATGGACATAGTGTTTATAAACACCTAGCATTTAAGCCATGTTATGTCTATTGCCATTCCATAAATGCAGTTATTGAAAATTGCAAAATAGATACAAATTTCTCATATGTAAGGAGATGAGGTCTGTTGAACTGTGAACTGTGAAATAACTTCTTATATTAAAAACTGCTTCCAAATGGCTTTATAAACCAAACATTTTTCGTTATTATAATTTTCAAGCTGCAATGGGAATCTCATTCTCTAAGTGTTTGCTAGCTTTGGTATCAAATTCAGAGTGATAGTCACTGCCCTTATCTATTACTTCTGTTCTACACAATTATAAAATGTTTTAAAAAATATTATTTTCTTACCTAATGCCCAGTGTTACAAAAGAACGAATGATGATGACAAAATTTTCCTTTGTGAGACCAAGTTAATTTAATATTTAAGGCTTATTTTTTAATTATACTTTAAGTTCTGGGATACATGTGCAGAACGTGTAGGTTTGTTACATCGGTATACACGTGCCGTGGTGGTTTGCTGCACCCATCAACCCGTCATCTACATTAAGTATTTCTGCTAATGCTATCCCTCCCTTAGCCCCCCAGCCCCTGACAGGACTCGGTGTGTGATGTTCCCTTCCCTGTGTCCTTGTGTTCTCATTGTTCAACTCTCACTTATGAGTGAGAACATGCGGTGTTTGGTTTTCTCTTCCTGTGTTAGTTTGCTGAGAATGATGGTTTCCAGCTTCATCCATGTCCTGCAAAGGACATGAACTTACCCTTTTTTATGGCTACATAATATTCCATGGTGTATATGTGCCACATTTTCTTTATTCAGTTTATGAACAGCCACTTCTCAAAAGAAGACATTTATGCGGCCAAAAAATGCTTATCATCACTGGTCATTAGAGAAACACAAATCAAAAACACAATGAGATACCATCTCATGCCAGTTAGAATGGCACTCATTAAAAAGTCAGGAAACAACAGATGCTGGAGAGGATGTGAAGAAATAGGAACACTTTTACACTGTTGGTGGGAGTGTAAATTAGTTTAACCATTATGGAAGACAGTGTGAGGATTCCTCATGGATCTAGAACCAGAAATAGCATTTGACTTAGCAATCCCATTACTGGGTATATACCCAAGTGATTATATTTAAGGTTTTATAACCAAGCACTTACTCACTGTTTTTCCTTGTATGAGCATCTGCAAGCTAAACAGTGACGACAAAGGAAGTAACTCTTAGAAAAAAAGTCTTAATATTGTTTCTCTCTATTGTTTCTGGCACAGCATAAGCGAAGCAATATTTACAAATATTTACTCAACTTTTTGGGAAGAAGTAGACAACTTCTTGGCAAGCAACTTACATTCATTTAAATAAGTGGATTTATTTTAGCTCAATTCTATGAATCTTTTCCTGAAAGACAAAGTTTTTATTTAAAATTATCTAAGTAGCAGAAATAGCCAGTATAAATTTGAGTAGATAATTATATCATCCACCAATGGGAGAATAAATACATATGATATAGCTATAGCACTGCGGAAATTTCTACACACAATAAATAGAATAATATTAAATTTTTGTGAGAAACTAAAAAAGATGGCTCTCTAATTGAAAAACAGCAAATCTCAGAGTGAAATATATAGCAAAGATCCAATTTTTCAGGAAAATTAAAATGTCTGGGGAAAACTATATAAGTGAATATATATTTGTAATTGATTGCAAGAACATACAGAAAGATGTGAAATTATCTCACAGATGGTGAGATTTGCAGATGAGGGGACAGGAATACTATGGATATGATTTCCTCTGACAAATTTAAAGGAGCTATTAAACAATAGAGAAAATAATAGAATATATAAAAGTAATAATATAGTTGGCACCAAGTTTAATAAAATGTTTTATTTTTCCTATTATCCTTCTTCAGTAGGATACAGTTTAATGAAGTAGTTTTATGTATATTCCTAAATGCATGTCTATTTAAGCCAATTGAACATTGGAAATGATGATAAATTTTTAAAAAATTATTTGGCAAATCAGAAAGTCAAGGAAATGTATTAATATAATCAATAATGTAGAGAAGTAAAGAATTAGCTTTAGCAACAATATAGGCAATGAGAGTTTTTTTTTTTTTTATACTTTAGGTTTTAGGGTACATGTGCACAATGTGCAGATTTGTTACATATGTATCCATGTGCCATGTTGGTTTGCTGCACCCATTAACTCTTCATTTAGCATTAGGTATATCTCCTAATGCTGTCCCTCCCCCCTCCCCCCTCCCCCCACCCCACAACAGTCCCCGGAGTGTGATGTTCCCCTTCCTGTGTCCATGAGTTCTCATTGTTCAGTTCCCACCTATGAGTGACAACATGCGGTGTTTGGTTTTTTGTCCTTGCGATAGTTTACTGAGAAT
>NW_026653570.1:0-12093 GCF_009828535.3 Hylobates moloch | reverse complement strand
TTTGGTATAATTATATCATCAGTAAACAGAAAGAATTTGACTTCCACTTTTCCAACTTGGAACTCCTTTATTTCTTCATTTTGCCTGACCGATCTGGCCAAGACTTCCACTAGTATGTGGAACAGGAGTAGTGAAAGTGGACATCCTTATATTGTTCCAGTTTCTAATGAAAATGCCTTCAACATTTTCCTATTCAAGGTGATGTCAACTGTCGATTTGTCATATACATCCGTTATTATTTTGAGGTATGTTTCTTCAATGCCTAGATTGCTGAGAGTTTTTATTATGAAGAAATGTTGAAATTTGTCAAATAATTTTTCTGCATCTATTGAGATAATCACATGGCTTGTGCCCTTGATATATATTTATGTACTGTATCACATTCATTGACTTGCATATGTTGAAACATCCTTGTATCCCAGTAATAAAATTCACTTGGTCATGGCGTCTCATCTTTTTGACGTGCTGTTACATTTTATTTGCTAGTATTTTGCTGGTGATTTTTGCATCAATGCTCATCAGGAATTATGGTATGCACTTCTCATTTATTTTGGTAGTGTTCTTATCTGGCTTTAGTATCAGGGTAGTACTGGCTTCACAGAATGAGTTAGGAAGAATTCCATGCTTCTCTATTTTTGACAAGTTACAGAATGATTGGTATCTGTTCTTTGTGCATTTGCTAGAATTGAGCTGTGAATCATTCTGATTCTGGGCATTTTTGTTGCTATTGTTGGGAGATTATTATTACTGGTTCAGTCTCACTACTCAATATTGGGCTGTTCAGGATTTCTTGTTCTCCTTGGTTCAATCTTGAGAGGTTCAATTTTTTTTCCCCAGGAATTTATACATTTCTTCTCTGTTTTCTAGTGAGAGGAGTTATCTAGCTTGCCTTAGGTAGACAGCAAGGGAAGGGTCCCTGGAGAGCCCCTGACCCACGGGTCAGTGCCTCATCCCCATATAACACAAAAAGCTGCCTGGGGGGGGGCGGAAAAAAATTAAGCTGCTGGCACCGATAAAGGAACTAGCACAGGGGGTTGTGCCTGGAGACATGCCCGTGGCTGCACAGATAGGAGAACCTCCAGCCCATTCAGACAAAAACTTGCACAAACCTCTGGCTCACTCAGATAAGGGAACAAGGCCCAACATAGAAATGCCTTTGTCCTTTGTATAATCAACGGGCTCCAAGGAAAAAGTTTCCTCTCCTTTTGTGGGCATGAACATGGTGTGCTTCGTTGGGTTCAAGTGGGCACTTTCCTTTCATTTTTGGACCGTGATCCCAGCCTCTATGAATCATCACTTCAGCCCCTGATTGGTCCCGGGCCAAATTTTCACTTCAGCTCGTGATAGGTCCCAGGCCAAGCTAAGTAGCCCCTATGAATCATCAACTCCTGATTGGTCCTGGGCCAAGGTCCTGGGCCAAGCTGAATCATGCTTTCTCCAAGACAGCCCACAGACTAAGCACATTTCTTTCCCCTTTCCAGTCCATAAAATCCCCAGACCCCAACCTCATAGTGGGCAACCCATTTGGGCTCCCCTCTCTGCTGCAGAGAGCTTTCTTCTTTTCACTTACTAAACTTTCATTCCAACCTCACCCTTGCGTCCCCGCTTCTTCGTCACCTTGGACGTGAGACAAAGAACTCCAGGTATTATCTCAGACAATGAGAGACTGTTACATCTTGGTGAATCGGCGAGACTACATCACTAGTTTATGAGTACATAGCTGTTCACAGTAGTCTTTGAGGATCTTTTGTATTTCTGTGGTATCAGTTGTAATGTCTCCTTTTTTGTTTCTGATTTGGTTTATGTGGATCTTCTATTTTGGTTTGTCTAGCTAGTGGTTGGCACATTTGGTTTATCTTTTTGAAGATTCGGCTTTTTGTCTTATTAATCTTTTGTATTGTTTTCTGATCTCTATTTCATTCAGTTGTGCTTTGATCTTTTTTATTTCTTTTCCTCTGTTAACTATGATTTGGGTTTGTCCTTGTTTTGTTTTAGTCACTTGATTTATAATGCTATGTTTATTTGTGATCTTTCTACCTTTTTATTTTTTTAAAATAAGTTGAGGCCAGGCGCGGTGGCTCACTCCTGTAATCCCAGCACTTCGGGAGGCTGAGGTGGGCGAAAAAAAAAAAAAAAAAAAAAAAAAAAAAAAAAAAAAAAAAAAAAAACTTCTCTACTAAAAATTAGCTGGGCGTGGTGGCGGGCGCCTGTGGTCCCAGCTACTCAGGAGGCTGAGGCAAGAGAATGGCGTGAACCCGGGAGGCGGAGCTTGCAGTGCGCAGAGATCGTGCCACTGCACTCCAGCCTGGGTGACAGAGCGAGACTCCATTTCAAAAAAAATAAAAATAAAAATAAAAAAAATAAGTTCAGGGGGTCATGTGCAGGTTTGCTACATGGGTATGTTGTATGATACTGAGATTTGGGTTTTTATTGCTCCCGTCACCCAAATAGTGACCATAATACCCACTAGGTAGTTTTTAAACCCTTGCTCGCTTCTCTCCTTTCCCCCATTTGGAGTCCCCAGTGTCTGTTGTTCCCATCTTTATGCCCATGTGTACCCAATGTTTACATGCTCCTTATAAGTGGGAATATGTGGTATTTGGTTTTTTGTTTCTGCATTAATTCACTTAGGATAATGGCCTCCAGCTGCAGGCATGTTGCTGTAAAGAACATGATTTTATTTTTTCAATGGCTGTGTAGTATTCCACAGTGTATATACACCACATTTTCTTTATCCAATCTACCATTGATGAACACATAAGTTGATTTCATGTCTTTGCTGTGTCAACACTATATGAGTAGTCTGACAATAAACATATGAGTGCATGTGTCTTTTTGGTAGAATTATTTATTTTCCTTTGAGTATATATGCTGTAGTGGGATTGCTGGGTTGAAGGGTTGTTCCACTTTTAGCCCTTGGAGAAATATGAAAACTGCTTTCCACAGTGACTGAACTAATTCACATTCCCACCAACAGTGTATGAGCATTCCCTTTTCTTCATAGGCTCACCAACATCTGTTATTTTTTCACTTTTCAGTAATAGCCATTTTCACTGGTTTGAAAGGATGTCTCAATATGGTTTTGATTTTCATTTCTCTGATGATTAGTGATGCTGAGCATTTTTTCATGTCTGTTGACTGCTTTTATGTCTTTTTTGAGAAGTGTCTGCTCATGTCTGCTGCCCACATTTTATGAGATCATTTGTTGTTTTCTTACTGATTTGTTTAATTTCCTTATAGATTCTAGATATTAGTCCTTTGTGGGATCCGTAGTCTTTTCATATTTTCTTGTATTCTGCAGGTTATTTTAAAATCTAGTGATTTTAAAAATCTAGTGATAGTTTGTTTTGCTCTGAATATGCTCTTTAGTTTAATTAGGTTCAAATTGTCAATTTTTGCTTTTGTTACCTTGGCTTTTTAGAACATAATTATAAATTCTTGGCCTAGACCACTGCCCAGAGCAGTGTTTCCTAGTTTTATATATATATATATATATATATATATATAGTTTGATATCTTACATTTAGGTCTTTAATCTATCTTGAGTTAATTTCTACATATAGTGAGGGGTAGGCATCCAGTTTCTTTCTTCTGCATTTGGTTAGCCAGTTTTTCCAGCATCATTCACGGAATAGTGTGTCTTTTCTCCGTCGTTAATTTTTGTTGACTTTTTCAAAGATCAGTTGGTTGTACATTTGCAGCTTCATTTTTGGGTTGTCTATTCTGTTCCATTTGTGTATGTGTCTGTTTTTGTACCAGTGTCATGCTACTTTGATTAGTGTAGCCTTGTAGTACAGTGTAAAGTTGGGCAGTGTGATGCCTCTGGCTTTGTTTTTTTGTTTAGTTTTGTTTTATTTTGTTGCTTAGCCTCACCTTACGTAATCATGCTCATTTTTGTTCCATGTAAATTTTAGAATAGTTCTTGTCTAATTTTGTAAAAAATGACCTTGGTAGCTTTGATAATAATAGCATCGACTCTATAGATTGCGTTGGGCAAAATGGACATTTTAGCAATATTGATTCTTCGAATCCATGTGCATTTAAGGTTTTTCCATTTGTTTGTGCTGTCTCTGGTTTCTTTCAACAGTGTTTTTTTAGTTCTCCTTGTAGAGATTTTTCACCTCCTTGGTTAGGTGTATTCCTAGGTGTTTTATTTTTTTTCTGACTAGTGCAAATGGTATGTTGTGTCTCCACTTTCATTTATTTCCAGTAATTTTTAGATTTTTGTTTACTTTCCTTATTTACCCCAAAGTCTTTCAGAAGCAGGTTGTTTAGTTTCCAAGTATTTGCATGGTTTTGAGTTCCTCTTGGAATTGATTTCCATTTTTATTTCACTGTGGTTAATAAGATGCTTGGTACGATTTCAATTTTTCTCGATTCACTGAGACTTGCCTTATGGCCAAGCATGTGGTGAAGGCATGAGTACCTTTCTTGTGCAGATGAGAAAAATGTGTATTCTATTATTGTAGAGTGGAGTATTCTATAGATGTTTTCGGCCTATATTTAAGTTTATCAAATTTAAATTTAAACTTAAATTTGTCAAATTTAAGTTTAGAAATTTTTTTGGCTTGTTTTCTGCCCTGACATATCTATTGCTGTCAATGGGGTTATCGTTGTTTGGTTGTCTACATCATTTCATAGGTCTATTCGTAATTGTTCTATAAATCCGTGTGCTCCAATATTGAATATGTATATATTTAAGTTAGCTATTTATTCCTGTAGTATTAAACAAACCTGTTATTATTAAGTAATGCTTTTCTTTGTCCTTTTTAATGTTGCTGACTTAAATTCTGTTCTATCTGATACAAGAATAGTGACCCCTGCTCTTTCTTGTTTTTCATTTGCAGGTAAATCTTACTCCATCTCTTTCCTTTGAAATTGTAGGTGTCCTCACATGAGAGATGGGTCCCTTGAAGGAAGCAGATGGTTGGGTGTTCTTTTTTAAATTATATTTGTCAATCTATGTCTTCTATGTAGAGCATTAAGTTCATTTACATTTAAGGTTAATACTGACATTCGAGGTTCTGTTCCTGTCATAGTAGTGTTCACTTTGTATTCTCAATTGTGTAATTGCTTTATGAGATCTGTGAATTTGTACTTATGTGTTGTTGTCCGGTAGCAAGTAATGTCCTTTCCGTGTTTAGAACTCCTTGGAGCATTTTTGTAATCCCAGTCTGGTGGTGAATAATTTTCTTAGCATTTGCTTGTCTAGGATAGACTTTATTTCTCCTTCATTTATGAAGCTTAGTTTGTCAAGTTATAAAATTATTGGCTGGCTTTTTTTTTTCCTTTAAGAAGGCTAAAATTGGGCTCCCTATCTCTTCTTACTTGTAAGGTTTCTCTGAGAAGTCTACTATTTATCCGATGGAACTCCCTTTACAGGTAATTTGGCCCTTTTTCTCTAGCTGCTTTAAGATTGTTTTATTCCACATTGACCTTGTAAAGTCTGATGACTATATGCCTTGGTGATAGTCATCTTGGCATTGTATCTTGCAGGTGTTCTTTTAGTTTCTTCTATCTGGATGTCAACCTGTTTAACAAGATTAGAGAAAATTTCCTAAATTATTCCCTCAGCTGTGTTTTCCAAGTTACTTACTTTTTCTCCTTTGCTCTCAGTAATGCCAATAAGTCATAGGTTTGGACGTTTTACATAGTTTCATATTTGAAACTTGAAGACTTTGTTCATTGTTTTAAACACGTTTTCTTTATTTTTTTATCTGACTGAGTTAATTCAAAAGGACGTTCTTCGAAGTCTGAAATAATCTTTTTCTGCCATTATTATGTGTAGCCTATTATTAAAGCTTCCAAATGTATTCTGAATATATTTTGAAATTTCTATAGTGAGATGTTTAATTCTAGGATTTCCATTTTATTTTTAAAAATATAACTATTTTGTCTTTCTTACCTTGTGTTGTTTTTCTGATTTCTTTGTGTTGGATTCAATTTTTCTATTGGATCTTGTTGAGTTTTCTTGCAGTCTATATTTTAAATGCTTTATATGTCATTTCAGACTTTTCTTTTTAGTTAGGATTCATTATTAGACAACTAATGTGACCTTTTGAACTTGTCAAGACATGGTCTTTTGGTACTGCCAGCATTCTTGTTCCAATTTCTTCTCTTCCGAGGGAACTGCCACTTCTTGTTTTTGAATTTGCTATTATTTAGATGGTAATTTTTTTTTATTTATTTTTTCCCTTGAGGGTATGACTGGTGTATGTTGTGTATAATAGTTTGGCTTTATTCTGAGCGCCTTCAGGGGGCCAATGCTCTGTGTGTGTTTCTTGGTTATGTATAGCTTCTGCAGGATGGTTTTCTTAGATGCCACTTCTTATTGTGATAGATTGGACATATGAGCCAACACATTATCTCTCGCAGGGCTGAGAGTGCAGATGTCCCAGGAAGCCTCGTGCACTAGCACTAAGCCCTTCTGACAGCAAGCTTTTATTTGGTGGTGCAGTTTAGGCTCTAGCCCGCTAGATGGCACTTAAAAGTAAAAGCTAACTCACCCTCAGGTAGGCTGATGATGACTGCAACTTCTGTCCAGATAGTGTGGTGGTGGGGGGAGATCATGCGGGGGTGTACAGAAGTCTTAGGGGAAGGGATGTGCACCAGCTTCTCATCAATAGAAGGAAGGAATGCTATCTGCTTTCCTATCACACCCCAGTCACAGGGCTCATGACCTTCAGCTTGTATAAACTTTGTCCTTTGATTCTTGGCCTCAGTGTGGCTGTGGACTGAAGGACATTCTTCTGTGGCAGCTGCCACCAAAATGGGCTCAGGGCAGAGCCTCTCTCCCCAGTCCTGAGCAGGCAACTCTGCAGCTTGTCTGGCCTCTGTTGCTGGGAAGCTGTAGTTCTGTGTAGCGAGGGGGAGTTGGGCCCCACCTTCTTGCAAGTCCAAGCAGCAGAGGCTCCCTTCCAACAAGAACGAAGCTGCTATTAAAAGTATGAGAAGTGCTTTCTCCTGGTGCATACATGCTGGCCCTCAGTGGGGAGAACCTGTGCTGCACCCACAACAGTAAACAGGGAATTGGAAGATGACCTTTTCTCTATGATGGTTCCTGGCAGCTGGTGCTGCCCCTTCAGTAATTGACACCATGCCCATACTTCCTTTGTCCCAAGGTGGGCTATGATGGGCCCTGTTCCCCTTCTCTCAGGGGCTGCTCACTCCACAGGATAGATTGTCAGGGGTCCCACAGCTTCCTGGGGACTGGCCGGTCAGAGAAGGTTGTGGGGGGTGTTTGTGGGAAATCTGGTGGTGTGGTGAATCAGGAGCAGAGATTTCCCAGGAAGGGAAGTGGCCTACCATGGGTGCACAACCAGTATGGTGCCCTTCATCTCGTTTAAGGCCTGAAGGAAGAGCAAGCACATCTGTGCCAGCTGGCCATCCAGTTTTCTGTCCCTGGGAAGTTCTCAAGTCACCCAAAACAGAATTGTCCTTGGTCACAAGGGCAGAGGGGCTTCCCAACAGTTTGGCATTCAGCAGATTGTTGAAGGGGTGATGAGATTAGAGAAGCACTCCCACCTGTTCTTTCCATGGGGCTCCAAGTTCCTCAAGGGTCATTCCCTGCCAAACTCTTGCCACTCTATTTTTCTGTATTCCAGCTTCTGCCCATGTGCACTCCAACAGGTCCTGGCTCTCTTCCATCAGTTTTTCATACAGATCATGTCCATTTTCCAGCACCTGTAGTCTTCTTACTGGGGAAAACTGGCATTCAATGTTCCCAGTGAGCCATCTTAAAAATCCACCCTCCCCTCTTATTACACTGATTTATTCACATCTGAATAAACAGTTACTTCTTATGTTTTAATTTACTTTTGTTGTGGTAGGACCTGTTTTTTGTTGTGGTGGTGGTGGTGGTTGTTGTTTTCTTTTGAGGATGCGACTATGATGTATGCTGAACAAGTCTGTTTGGCTTTGTTTCTGTGTGCACTCACTGGCAAAGACACTATGTTTTCCACGGTTATAAATAGTTTTAGTGTGGAGTTTTCTCAAATGCCAGTTGTAATAGTGGTGTACCAGGGTGGTGAGCAGGCTCATGCCCTCTTGGGTAGCTTGGATTGCCTGAGCAATCATGGTAGCAGAGGTTGCGAGAAGCTCGTCTTGTGCCTAAGTGCTGCGCACAGGTGTCAGCTGATGTGGTGATGGGATGTGCAAGTTGACCTTCAGGCCAGCAGGTGGCACTGGCCGGTAAAAGCCAACTTCAGTGGAGGTGGTATGCCTTATGCTTGACCTTTGTAAGCCCTGAGAAGTGCACCCGTGTCCCAGTTGGTCAGTTGGGCCCTGGAGCAAACAAGAGCCTGGGTTTCAGCCGCCATCATGGAGGGGATTGGCAAAGCTGAGTGATGCCAGAAAAAGCCTGCACTCAGTCTTTCCAATGACGGGCAGAAGCAACAGCTTTGACAGGGGTGACAAGGGAGTCTTCAGCCTCCTTGTAAAATGCTTGAGCAATGAGCAATCACTGAGGTGTCTGTATGGGGAGGTAGGAGAGGTGCCAGTGCCATAGTCATGGCAGGAAGGAAAGGGATGAGCCTTCCCCTCACACTCGTCTTAGAATTTGGGATATTCATATAGGTTAGAAACTACGGTTCGCTTTTAAGCACCAGTGTAGCCCACAAACACAGGAGAAATCAGCCCAGCAGCTTCACACTAAACCCCTGTGGTGGCTGGAAGTGGATGTAGTGTGAAGTCTCCCTCCACGGCTCCAAACACAGCTCTTGGGCTCTCCTGCTCTCTGTAGCAGCAGTACTGCATCTCTGCACAGAGAGAGGGCGGGAACCCACTGTTTACACAAGCCTGGCCATTGGGGTCACAGTCGCCCCTCACAGCCCCAGATAGGATTCCATACAGTACATCTGCCCCAGCCTCCTGGGACAGCAGCAGTGCTTGTGGTTTCAACGGTGTGCATGGGGAAGAAGGGTCTCCTCTAGGCCTGGTTATGACACTAAGGCTGCTCATCTGGTGAAAGGGGATTTCACTGTTTGCTTGGAGAGCCAAGCACAAATTTTGTGCCACTGCTAAAAATGAAGTCACTTTTCACAGCCCCAGTCAGGAAGCTTTTAGGCTCTGGAAAGCATGCACTTTGGTTTCCTTTCTCTCAGGGGTTGCCTTTTTGGTGTACTGCACTCTTATTTCTCCTAGGAGTAGCATTCCCTGAAGGTTAGGTTATTGGAGACCCTGCAGCTCCTTTGGGACCAGCCAGCACTCTGCCACTGCAGCCCTTTGAGCAGGACTTGAGAATGTGAGCAGGAGCTCCTGGGTTTTGGATACACAAGGACTGTGGTTCCCAGAAGAGGATACAGTTCCCTTACAGATGCACCTTCACAGTAGCACAGCATAGCACCTGCTTGGGTCTGGGGAAAGGGTAAATAACCCAGTGTGAATCCACAGTCCGGTGCACTGCCCTCAGGGGTCTCCAAATTGCGGTCCATGCTATTTTCAGGATTTGGGAGGACAGAGGAGCTTTCCCACTGTAAGGATCTTGGCAGTTCATAGCAAGAATGAGGACAATCAAAATACTTCAGCTTACCCTTTCCCTGAACACTGAGTTCCTCTGGACCCCTAACCAATGTCAGCTGCATTGGCCTCTAGCTTTCTTTTCTTTTCTTTCTTTCTTTTTTTTTTTTCTGTGGCTTAGGGTTTGTTTTCATAAATTATATTTTGAATTCTAGTATTCTCTCCTTGATATTCTATTAGAGGTATGATTATCTATTCATAATTTGGGTTCTTCTTTCTAGGGAGAACTTGCATCTGTCATCTCTAGTCAGCCATCTTAAACTTCCTTGTTTCCATCTTAATGTTTTTATCTACCCAACAGTCATTTAGGAGCATCTTGTTTAATTTTCATGTATTTGTATAGTCTCCAGGGTTTCTCTGGGTATTGATTTCTAGTTTTATTTCACGGTGACCTTAATATACACTTGATATGATTTAAAACATTTGTTCATACTCTTTTGGTGGCCTCACATGTGATCTATCATAAAGAATGTTCTGAGTGCTGATAAAAAGAATGTATGGGCCGGGCACGGTCGCTCGTGCCTGTAATCCCGGCGGTTTTGGGAGGCTGAGCCAGGTGGATCACCTGAGGTCAGGAGTCTGAGACCAGCCTCGCCAACATGGTGAAACTCTGTCTCTACTAAAAATACAAAAATTAGCCGGGCGTGGTGGCGGGTGCTTGTAATCTCAGCTACATGGGAGGCTGAGGCAAGAGAATCTCTTGGACCTGAAGGCGGAGATTGCAGTGAGCCGAGATCATGCCATTGTACTCCAGCCTGGGGGACAAGAGTGAAAACTCAGTCAAAAAAAAAAGAAAAAGAAAAAGAAAAAAAAAAAGCAGAATGTATGCTCTGCAGTTGTTGGATAGAATGTTGTGTAAATGTCTTTCAGGTCTACTTGGTCTAACATTCCCTTTAAATCTACTGTTTCTTTGTTGATTTTCTGTCTAGATGATCCGTCTAATGCTGAGAAGGGGGTGTCAAAGTCCCCTACTGTTATTATAATTTAGTCCATCTCTCTCCTTGGGTCTAGTAATAAGTGCTTTATAAATCTGGGTGCTACAGTGTTGGGTGCATGTATATTTAGAATTTTTATATACTCTTGCTGGATGGATTTCTTTATTATTATATAATGACCATCTGTTTCTTATTGTTCTTGACTTAAAGTGTGTTTTATGTGATATGAGTATAGCCACTTCTGCTTACTTTTGGTTTTCTTTTATGTGGAATCTTTTTCCATTTCTTTACACATCCTAGATGTGTCTTTACTGGTAAGGTAAGTTTCTCGTGACCAACATGTAGTTAGATTATGTTTGTTTTTATCCATTTATCCAAGCTATATCTTTTAAGAAAATAATTTAAGCCATTTGCATTCAAGGTTATTACTGATATGTTAGTCTTTATTTCTGTTAAATTATTCGTTGCTTTCTGGTTGTTTTATCTATTATTTGTTTCTTTTTTCTCTTATAGTTTGTCATTGTGAATTGGTGAAGTTTGGCAGTGGTATGATTTGGGTCTTTTCTCTTTTGTATGATAGTTTTACCAATGAGTTTTATGCTTTCCTGTGTTCTTATAATGGTAAATGTTGTGCTTTCACTTCCAGGCTTAGGACTCCCTTGAGCACTTTTTTCTAGGGCTGGTCTAATGGTACTTAATTCCCTCAGCATTTGTTTGTGTGGGAGTGACTTTATCCTTCATCTGTGAAGGATAATTTTCTTGGGTGTCATATTCTTTAGTGGGAGATTATTTTTTATTTCAGCACTTTGGATATGTTATCCTATTCTCTCTTGGTCTATGAGGTTTCTGCTTAGAAATTTGCTGCTTATTTTTCTTCTTTTTCATTTTTTTGAAATTTTCTTTATAGAGGACTAGATGCTTTTCCCTTGCTTTTTCATGTTTCCTGTGTCCTTCCATTGATGTCTGTACATCTCTGTGTTTTCTTCAATGACTCATTCTCTTGCTATATAGGAGACTAGAATTTCCTCTTTAACTATGACTTGAGACAGTCTGATTATAATGTGCTATGTATAGTTTTGCATTGTATCCACCTAAGGATCATGAAGACTCCTGTATCTGAATCTCTAATCTCTTGCTAGACTTGAAAAGTTTTCATCTATTGTTTTGTTAGTAGATTTTCTAATCCTTTCTTTGATTTTTGCCTTCAGGGATACCAATAATTTATAAACTTGGTCACTTTATGTTTTCCTAAATGTCACCAAGGGTTTGACCATTCATTTTAATTCTTTTTAAAATGTTTGCCTGACTGGAATATTTTATAATACCTGTCTTCTTCAAGTTGTGTGATTCTTCTTTCTACTTGATCTAGTCTATTCTGAAAGCTTATTTATTTATTTATTTATTTATTTATTTATTTATTTTTCAAGACAGAGTTTCGCTCCCATTGCCCAGGCTGGAGTGCAATGGCACGATCTCGGCTCACTGCAACCTCCGCCTCCCGGGTTCAAGCGATTCTCCTGCCTCAGCCTCCCGAGTAGCTGGGATTAGAGGCATGTGCCACCATGCCTGGCTAATTTTGTATTTTTAGTAGAGATGGGGTTTCTCCATGTTGGTCAGGCTGGTCTCAAACTCCCAACCTCAG
>NW_026653569.1:0-12093 GCF_009828535.3 Hylobates moloch | reverse complement strand
TTCTTCCATTTGTTTGTATCCTCTTTTATTTCATTGAGCAGTGGTTTGTAGTTCTCCTTGAAGAGGTCCTTCACATCCCTTGTAAGTTGGATTCCTAGGTATTTTATTCTCTTTGAAGCAATTGTGAATGGGAGTTCACTCATGATTTGGCTCTCTGTTTGTCTGTGATTGGTGTACAAGAATGCTTGTGATTTTTGTACATTGATTTTTTATCCTGAGACTTTGCTGAAGTTGCTAATCAGCTTAAGGAGATTTTGGGCTGAGACCATGGGATTTTCTAGATATACAATCATGTCATCTGCAAACAGGGACAGTTTGACTTCCTCTTTTCCTAATTGAATACCCTTTATTTCCTTCTCCTGCCTGATTGCTCTGGCCAGAACTTCCAGCACTATGTTGAATAGGAGCGGTGAGAGAGGGCATCCCTGTCTTGTGCCAGTTTTCAGAGGGAATACTTCCAGTTTTTGCCCATTCAGTATGATATTGGTCAACCAAAAAAGAGAATTTTAGACCAATATCCTTGATGAACATTGATGCAAAAATCCTCAATAAAATACTGGCAAACCGAATCCAGCAGCACATCAAAAAGCTTATACACCATGATCAAGTGGGCTTCATACCTGGGATGCAAGGCTGGTTCAACATACGCAAATCAATAAATGTAATCCAGCATATAAACAGAACCAAAGACAAAAACCACATGATTATTTCAATAGATGCAGAAAAGGCTTTTGACAAAATTCAACAACCCTTCATGCTAAAAACTCTCAATAAATTAGGTATTGATGGGACGTATCTCAAAATAATAAGAGCTATATACGCCAAACATAGTTTTTAAAGATAAAATCTGATTTTATTTAGCGGGGGAAAACAGGGTTGCAATTGACTTTCTCATTCTTTTTTCCTCTGAGGCTTCAGAGATATTCTATATGTGATCTCTATGGTGGTGAGTACAGTGAGAAAACCAACGGCTTAGAGCAATTAAAAATATCACCATATCCAAATCCTGAATTAACCTCAGAAACTCCTGCACACAAAGAGAATCTCACTGTTACTCAAAATCCTCCAATAGCAGTTGTAGGTACATGCGATTCAAAAATCATATCCCAGTCAATTCAGTATAATTTGATATAAGCATAAAGTATACAATTAAATATAAGTGAAAGCATGAGTTATTTATATTTCGTTATGTTTATTCAGAAATTCATACCAAAAATCTTGTCTTTATAGAAATAGAGGAAGTTCACAAGGCATTACTACATATTTTTCATACTCTATTTTTAGCAAGCTATATTCAGATTCTTTGCTAGGTGCTAACTACAATAAGAGCTATAACACAAAAATATATTTTAAAATACTGTGCAAATTGGAGAGCTAAGGTTGGCAATAACTAATACTAAGAATAATGTGCATTCTGAGATCATAGACTCTAATTTCAAGAACACTGATTGTTATTTCTTTTTTTCACAATTTGACAGATGGGTCCCTTCAGTACAGCTATTCTAGCAAGTTAGTATGTATATGATTTTGTTTAATATACTATTTAGTTCCAATTTTATGTATCAAAGAACATTTTTAAATCAGGGTTTAAAAATTATTCAAATTAATAAAATTTTTTATATTCAGTTCATTGAATAATATATTGAAGACTTTCTTTTTATTCACATTATTATATCAATTTAAACACACAAAATATATTTAAATCACACTTTTTCCACATATTTTCTGTTGTGCTTTGAAGGAAAATATCAGAATATAAACTATGTATAAATGTATAAATATTTATATGTATAGGTTCCTTTGAACTTGTTCAACCTCTCATGGAGAAGAAAGGCAATATTAAAAGGGATACACATGATATGAGGAAGAAATTCAAGTTCTGATAGCAGAGGCTTAATAAGCAATTAAAAAATAAAACATAGAATAATGTTCATGGATTTTGTTTTGAAGTGCTGGCTAATTTAGCTTTTATATTGTATACTGTATCTCCTATATTCCTAATGCTGAAGAGATTAAGTTATAGAGCTCACTCTCTACCCTCAGAAAGATTATAAGCATGTTATTAAACTTATATTTTATGTTTCATTTATAAATGTACTATTGAGGTAGATGTTAAGATATTCTGAGAACAAAACTAACATAACAAGTAGGTCTCCCTTCTCTGTGCTCTCTCCATGTTGTCTTTCTCTCCTCAACCACACACTTTCTGAGACCTTCAGAGTGCTTTGTTCAGGTGGGCTAGGGTGTCTCAGAGTTTCTACTGAGAATAAGTGCAATATTAATCTATGGGAGGGGGTGGTTGTATTTGGAGACCACTATGGGAGAGAGATACATGGCAAAGCCACAGTTCACTATCTGAACATGGATATGGTCTGAGATCTGCAGGTATCCTTGGGAATAGAATCATATCAGGAAGCTCAACTATGCCTAGTCTAGCCCTAAGAAGCCAATTAACAGTTGGAAGGAGTTACTGTGATGTTCCCACTCCTTAGGATGCAAAAATAGGAAATAATCTTTTTCCTCGTGCCTCAGAGAGATCCAGTTGCCACAGGGAGAAAAAGTAAGTAAAAACAAGAATATTCAGCAAGATAGATCTGATGTAGGAGGCAAAGATGTGTACTTAATAAGATTTAAGAAAAATATATGGATTGAAAATGTCAATCCATCCAAAATAAAAAACCCAAAAGATATAATTTAACTGTTAATTCAGTGCACAAGTTAATTTAGAAGATGGAAAAAGTTAAAAGTTGAGTTATCAGCTTGGGAAATCAAGTTGAAGAAATATCAGTATCATAAAACAAAAGTATAAAGAAATAGATACGAGAAAAATGAGAGTTTGGATAATACATCAATGACATTTAAAGTTCAAATAGTAGATAAATATTAATAAAAATAAGAGGTACACAAACAGGTGAAAATTAAATTAAGAATAAAAGAAAATTTCCTTGAGATAGAGAAAATAGACTTGCAGATTGAAAATACTTGGACCGAATTCATGAGAAAAATCATATCCAGTTATGTCATTTCTAGCTATAAAAATTGTTTGACTCTAAAAAAAAGTTAACAGAAATAAAAATCTTATCTACAAAAAAATTAACTGAAAGAAAAAAATCAAATTGACGTTTGGATTCTTTACTTATCATAGTGGCAGCTAAAATAGAATTGACTGCCATCTACAGATGATTACAAATGTAGAATGCAAACATGAGATAAGATGGAGGAGATTGAGAGAAAATAAAATTGTGGTGAAAGAATTTTGCAATATTTATAAAGCTAGATCAAAATATTCAAATATAAATAGTGTGCACTAAAATTGCTAAATTACTTTTCTTTAAACAGAGCTATTGTAAACAGTGCTGCAACACACACAGGAATACCTAAGAGTCCAGCAACAGATGACTGGATAAAGAAAGGTGGTACAAATATACAATGGAGTACTATTCAGCCATAAAAAGGAATGAGATCCAGTCATTACAACAACGTGGATGGAACTAGAGACTATGTTAAGTGAAATAAGAAAGACAAATATCACACATTCTCACTTATTTGTGGGATCTAAAAATCATAACTATTGAGCTCATGGACATAGAGAATAGAAGGATGGTTTCTAGAGGGAAGCATAGTGGGGAGCTGAGGCTGGGGGAGGTGAAGATGGTTAATGGGTACAAAAAAGTTAGAATGAATAAGACATAGTATTTTATAGCACAACAAGGTTGCTAGAGTCAATAATAACTTCATTGTACATTTTAAAATAACCTTGAGCTTGTAACTCAAAGGATAAATGTTTGAGGGGATGGATACCCCAATTCTCTACGATATGCTTATTTCACATTGCATGCCTATATCAAAACATCTCATGTACCACATAAATATATATATATAGATATAGATATATATATACACTTACTACATACCCACAAAATTTAAAAATAAAAGAATTTTTTAAAAAACAAACAGCTATTCTTCAGGGAATATTTAGATTAAGTAAAAGATAAAAATTACTAAACTATCTCAAAAAAGAAGTTGGAGAGTAAATTATAAAAGATCTAATACTGAGGGTGGAAAGGAGAGAATGAGGAGACAAAGACTGAGTCACACCTATTGCCCGGTGACAGTGCCAGCCTCCACACAGCTTCCTAGATGACAGAAAGATGATGAGATATATGTGTCATCAAACACCAGAGCAAGGAGTAAGTCTCCTTGCTCACCACAGAGAAAGCCAATCACTGAGATGATGTGTATTGCTAAGAAATAAAGTTTTATTATATTTTAATAAAACCTTAAATCCATCCCCACTCTTCAACCTCAAATCCATCCCCACTCTTCAACCAAGTTAAGAGTTTTTATAGCAGGGAAGGAAAACAGGAGGAGCAGGGTGAAGAGTTGCTCAACAGGAAGCTGATGATCAAATGTATGGTCAAGCACCTCATTGCAACTATGTGTAGTAAGACAGGAGTTAGTAGGGTGAAAGGAAGAGAAATTGGCCAAACAGACTACAGGCACATCTCATTCAGTGTAGTGATCTAAAAGCCTCAGTTCCTTGATATCATACAGAAGGCCTGATGGTCAGTTTCCTGAAAAAAGATGTAAGGTTAAAATTGGGCTGGTTTCAGTCTCCCCTTTTACTTAATCAATTTCTCTATCATGGCGAATAAGGTCATCAACTTTTTTGCCTGCTTCATGCTAGGGATGGGTATCATGGGATAATTAGACTTAGCTAGGGTCCTTGTATGAGTTCTAAATATTAATTTAAGGCCATTCAAGGATTCACAAGACCATGACTATCCCCTGGAGGAGTCCCAGAGGAGCACGTTTTACCCAAGCGGTGAATCCATGGCTTAACACTGCCTAACTTGACAGATGAGTGGGTGGTCAGCAGCACCAAGAAGGGGCTGACTCCATTGTTGCAGATGACCTTCAGCCTGGTGGATTTCCAGGTCTTCAGTAGGACTTGGTCCCCGGGTTTCAGAGTGAAGAGGCACATCCATAGGGAACTGGAGTCTCTTGGAAGCAAACTCAGAGAGACTAATTAATGTGTTTCATAG
Source organism: Hylobates moloch (assembly GCF_009828535.3). Taxonomy (NCBI): domain Eukaryota; kingdom Metazoa; phylum Chordata; class Mammalia; order Primates; family Hylobatidae; genus Hylobates; species Hylobates moloch. The sequence goes on along the minus strand of NW_026653569.1, from coordinate 7,048 downwards.
TTTTTTTAATATATAATCTAGCTTGTTTCAGAGGAAGAAAAATCCTTGAGTGACAGCTAGTCCAAGAGACAGAGAAATGTTCTCTCATACAACATTTCAAAGGGGTTAAGAGCCAACCCACTTCTGGGTGCTACTCATTCTCAGCAGGGCAAGAGGCAAGATTTTTATGTGTAAGATTTGTCTTTTGGCATATTCTAGAAAGATTTCGTTAATGTCTTACTCATTCTTTCAGTCTTTCCAGAAGATTTCAGTCTCCAAGATGAACATAGTTTTTAATTAATACTCAATAGCTGTGATAATTCTGGAGTTACTTGAGCTATAAAAGTGGCTCCATTGTCACCTTGGAGACAGGAATTATCTCCTTCATTAAAGGCTTTACTTTGATGGCTTTGGTAGCTTTCTCAGTCCTGATAGGGTAAGCCTCAATCAGGCCTGTAGAGGTCGAGCCAGTTGTTGTATCTAACGCCAAAGGAAGGGGGTATAATGAGGCATGTTTGACTTCTTATCCCATTGTGGCAGGGAACTCAGTTGTAAGGTTTTTCTGGGGTTCTGTTGGCCACAACTTTGTATTTCCCCCTCTCGGCCAGGATTTGCCAGAGGCAGCATCAATGGCTAAGCTTTTATTTTGTCCCATATCATTGCCAGGTGGTGTGGCTACCTCCCTGGGTCCATTCTGTCCCTTAGTAGAATCCCTATGGCCAAAAGACTTACCCCAATTAAATGTCCTAGGTCAGACAAGAATGGAGATGGGCAGGTACTCATTAACCCTTAAAACCTTTTAAGCAACATAAAAGCCAAAACACAGAATTCAAAAGGTAAGTTTACAGAATTGATTTCTAGTCTTAGATACTGACTTGTAGCAATTATCTCTACAAAACACAAGCATTTTGTTAGACTCATTTGAGTTAAGGAATGTAGAAGCAAACTTCCTTATCTGTCAGCTGTTTAGGCATTTGTGTGCCTGAACACAATTGGTTTGGAGGGCCTGAACTAATTTTATCCCTCAAAATCAGCCCTTAAGATCTTCCATAATAACCTCTTCCGATGGGACTAGAGGGATTGAAAAGTTTTAGTTTCTGGCCCTGTGTCTCATGAAAGTACTTTGATTGTCATCTTCTCCTGGGTTTGAAGAAGAGGCTTTGGCTGGTGTCAGTGTTCAAGACTTAGCAGGAGTTGGTGCCATTTTTCAGACCCAGGAGTCAAATCCTATTACAACACAAGGATTAGTTAATAAGATGTTTATCAGAGATGTTGAAAGCCTCAAAACATTTGATCAAAACGGAATCACAGGTCATTACAAAATAATATTCATTTAACCAAAGTGATAATCAAAGGACTTTAAGAGCAATATAGAAATAAAATTACAGTAAAAGAGCACTCTATTGATAATGTGTGAGTAGAAACTTATCTTACAGCAGTCTATCTACAATATAAACGATCAAGTATAATATAGGCACTTATGCTAAGAACAGAAGCCAATGTTCAATGAATATTTAGACATAACATTTAGAAACTCGTGGTTCAGTTTACTAATACTACAGAAAGCCCTATTATTCTAACACGTCACAAACTGAACACTAGTTTCATATCTAGTAGTTATTGCCTGCAGAACATCAAACCATTGTGTTAAAGTGGTTAGGTTACTCTTTGCTTATGTCCAATTGCTAGCATTCTAGTAACAGAACTGTGCTTTTATTTTTGGCCAGGAAACTTATAGCTCTTACGGCTCTCTATATTATCAGATGTAAAGCAAACCAATCCATTTTTAAGTGGCTGGTACGTTCTGTCATTTATTGACAAAAGTAGCTTATGTTTTAAATGAATAGAAAATAATGAGTTATTGGAAATTATTAGGAAACAAAATGACTATTCAGAGAAACAAATAAAAGCCTTCCACTAGAAACTAAACAGTTTCTTTATGTATGTATATCCAAGTAAAACCGAAAGAAGAGCAAATAAATGTGAATTAAAAGCAAAAAACAAAGTCAACCTTAAATTTTCTTCTCCTTAATTTACCTTCAAAGCTACAGTGTTACCCAGAGCTTTACACACACACACACACACACACACACACACACACACACAAGATTAGTATCTTTAAATCTACCAACACCATCATACACTTTGTGCAATTAAGATAATCACTTCAGGCACATAACCAGTAAGCACCTTAGTGTTAATACTATATGCAGAATAGCAAATATCGTGTGAAACAAAGAAATGCAAGCATTTGTGAAATTTGGCTCCACGCTAAATCTGGCTTCATGCTCAACTATTTTAATGAATTATGAAACTGCCAAAGTATTTCTTCACAATATCTACTTCACCTTCATTTTTAACTATGAGCAATATTAATTAGCCAAATATCTCCAGTTTTCTATTAATATTTTGTTAACTTTTTAAATGTTTTATTTTCCCTGTATGTGCATGAAGATAGACATACAGAAAAACAAACAAACAAACAAAACTACTTATGACTTACACAGACCATCTATAACATGTTTGGGCCTTCAGTTTTGTCCTGAATTTTCTCTTCATTTTAATTTAGGATAAGAATTTACCAAGATCCTTTCTCCTACAAAATTATTCTCCTTTCTTTATAACCTTCTTTACCAAAAATACATTTTCATATATCGATAACTTTCTTCATCTCTCTCCCCTACTTACTGGTTCTTAGCTTGTTTCACAAATAACCTTTCAAAGTCCATTGTTTAAATTAACCTTTAGTAACTTCTCAATGAGACAAAGTTATTCTTTCAATAAGAACACATTTTTTGGCACATTTTATTTACAGGATTGTGTGTAAACTAGAATTCTTTGTCTCAGTAACCTTAAATTTCAGTGAAGACCTGGGAAGTGAGAAATCCTGAACTGTCAATCTGATATTAGGATTTTATAGATGAGAATATTGCACAATTTTTGAAAACATGTTTCCCCATGTCACAACCCTTTCTTAATTGGAAATGACCTAAACATTCACTAAGCATCAAAAAATAACTATGATTTTAAATTATAAAAGTTCGCCTACAAACATTTGCCCATCTGCATGTACTCAATTTTTCCCTTTTTAACAGTTTATCTAGATTACTTCTGAGAACAGATATTAGACAAAGCTAGTCCTCATTTCAAGTTGTTTCCTTGTTAGCCATTTTTATAGCCTGTGAATATCAGGTAACAACCTTAAAGTTAAAGGTATTTTCACCAATAACTCAGAAGATTCAGCTGTTTCTATTAAATCAACAACATTAGTCTTATTTGTCAAAAGATAACACAAAGATCGTTTTATTCTTGGCTGAGTTTACAGTCTTATAACCTTTGGAGCCAAACCCTGACACCTTAAAATGCCCAACAGAGAGAGATATAAAGTCTAGATAAAAATGTATGCGGATAATTCTGAAGACAATTCTATTTTTATTTTACCAATTATCTTAAAGCCAGCTTGTTTAAAGGTATACTTAACTCATACGAACTTGAAAAATACTTGCACATATTTAATCTGTGTGCACTCTTATTTATAAGCCAATTTGGTATCTTGTAAAAACAACACATAACACCCAAACATATGTGCACACATACAAAGATCGAATAGCTTTTACCTTGGAATTCTAGCCATGAGATACTAATACAAACTCATTGGTTTATGAAAGTGTTCACCTGGCTAAACTGTTTGCCTTGATAGATCATCTAATGAAGGCTGTAAACTAGAATTTTAGGTAAAGTGGTTTCCATGGAAGGTTGACTCTTTTCAAAGCCAAACCTCCCCAGACTCCAAAGAACGCTGGAGCCAAACAGCACCACAGAAGAACATCATGTACTAGCCAGGTCTGGCCCTGCTCAGAACAACAGCATATAATCTGGATACATGGGATTCCCACCTGCTTTTCCATTCAACAGCAAATTGAATATGGTATTACAATTTAAAGACCTTCCAAGATTAGATGACACCGGGTGTGTTCGGGGTGATATGGCCTAGCCATGGCAAAAAAACTACATTCAGATCAACCCTGAAGATAGGTTGGATTTCTAGCCCAGCCTGCACTCTCAAATAGAACTCCAACCCCCCTACGACTACGTTGACACACACACACAAAACAATCAACAAGATACAATCCAACTGCTGCAGCAACACACAAGCCCCGAGAGTGTCCACAATGAAACAGTCAGGGTGCTTCCTCTCTCTGTTGGTTAGGCTTGTTCAACTTGCAAACAGAAATTCCTTTAAAATTTCCCAAGTTTTTGGGAACAGCAGATCCCTCTGTCTGAGCCCACAAAAGACACTCACCTATCTAGATGTAGATGTTCTTCCGAGGCAATCAGGAATGTTGCTGGGGTCCTCAGCGGCAGGGCCAAAGAGAGACAGAAACACACCTCTGGCCAAAAGTGATTGGGCCAGTTTCAACTCAATCAGCAATATTATCATTTATGGAATGAAACATATAATAAATAATACATACACATTAAATACAATAATATGTATTATATATAATTTGCCATGCATCACATAACTATATAACATGTTTATCTATTTAAAATATGCATACATATAGTTTTGTATACACACATATATGTGAGGAGTTAGTTTATGGAAGAGAAAAAACAGTTATATTCAATCATCCTTAAGTACGCAAAATAATAATAATAATGAATATCCGTGTCGGGATGGACATAGTGTTTATAAACGCCTAGCATTTAAGCCATGTTATGTCTATTGCCATTCCATAAATGCAGTTATTGAAAATTGCAAAATAGATACAAATTTCTCATATGTAAGGAGATGAGGTCTGTTGAACTGTGAACTGTGAAATAACTTCTTATATTAAAAACTGCTTCCAAATGGCTTTATAAACCAAACATTTTTAGTTATTATAATTTTCAAGCTGCAATGGGAATCTCATTCTCTAAGTGTTTGCTAGCTTTGGTATCAAATTCAGAGTGATAGTCACTGCCCTTATCTATTACTTCTGTTCTACACAATTATAAAATGTTTTAAAAAATATTATTTTCTTACCTAATGCCCAGTGTTACAAAAGAACGAATGATGATGACAAAATTTTCCTTTGTGAGACCAAGTTAATTTAATATTTAAGGCTTATTTTTTAATTATACTTTAAGTTCTGGGATACATGTGCAGAACGTGTAGGTTTGTTACATCGGTATACACGTGCCGTGGTGGTTTGCTGCACCCATCAACCCGTCATCTACATTAAGTATTTCTGCTAATGCTATCCCTCCCTTAGCCCCCCAGCCCCTGACAGGACTCGGTGTGTGATGTTCCCTTCCCTGTGTCCTTGTGTTCTCATTGTTCAACTCTCACTTATGAGTGAGAACATGCGGTGTTTGGTTTTCTGTTCCTGTGTTAGTTTGCTGAGAATGATGGTTTCCAGCTTCATCCATGTCCTGCAAAGGACATGAACTTACCCTTTTTTATGGCTACATAATATTCCATGGTGTATATGTGCCACATTTTCTTTATTCAGTTTATGAACAGCCACTTCTCAAAAGAAGACATTTATGCGGCCAAAAAATGCTTATCATCACTGGTCATTAGAGAAACACAAATCAAAAACACAATGAGATACCATCTCATGCCAGTTAGAATGGCACTCATTAAAAAGTCAGGAAACAACAGATGCTGGAGAGGATGTGAAGAAATAGGAACACTTTTACACTGTTGGTGGGAGTGTAAATTAGTTTAACCATTATGGAAGACAGTGTGAGGATTCCTCATGGATCTAGAACCAGAAATAGCATTTGACTTAGCAATCCCATTACTGGGTATATACCCAAGTGATTATATTTAAGGTTTTATAACCAAGCACTTACTCACTGTTTTTCCTTGTATGAGCATCTGCAAGCTAAACAGTGACGACAAAGGAAGTAACTCTTAGAAAAAAAGTCTTAATATTGTTTCTCTCTATTGTTTCTGGCACAGCATAAGCAAAGCAATATTTACAAATATTTACTCAACTTTTTGGGAAGAAGTAGACAATTTCTTGGCAAGCAACTTACATTCATTTAAATAAGTGGATTTATTTTAGCTCAATTCTATGAATCTTTTCCTGAAAGACAAAGTTTTTATTTAAAATTATCTAAGTAGCAGAAATAGCCAGTATAAATTTGAGTAGATAATTATATCATCCACCAATGGGAGAATAAATACATATGATATAGCTATAGCACTGTGGAAATTTCTACACACAATAAATAGAATAATATTAAATTTTTGTGAGAAACTAAAAAAGATGGCTCTCTAATTGAAAAACAGCAAATCTCAGAGTGAAATATATAGCAAAGATCCAATTTTTCAGGAAAATTAAAATGTCTGGGGAAAACTATATAAGTGAATATATATTTGTAATTGATTGCAAGAACATACAGAAAGATGTGAAATTATCTCACAGATGGTGAGATTTGAAGATGAGGGGACAGGAATACTATGGATATGATTTCCTCTGACAAATTTAAAGGAGCTATTAAACAATAGAGAAAATAATAGAATATATAAAAGTAATAATATAGTTAGCACCAAGTTTAATAAAATGTTTTATTTTTCCTATTATCCTTCTTCAGTAGGATACAGTTTAATGAAGTAGTTTTATGTATATTCCTAAATGCATGTCTATTTAAGCCAATTGAACATTGGAAATGATGATAAATTTTTAAAAAATTATTTGGCAAATCAGAAAGTCAAGGAAATGTATTAATATAATCAATAATGTAGAGAAGTAAAGAATTAGCTTTAGCAACAATATAGGCAATGAGAGTTTTTTTTTTTTTATACTTTAGGTTTTAGGGTACATGTGCACAATGTGCAGATTTGTTACATATGTATCCATGTGCTATGTTGGTTTGCTGCACCCATTAACTCTTCATTTAGCATTAGGTATATCTCCGAATGCTGTCCCTCCCCCCTCCCCCCACCCCACAACAGTCCCCGGAGTGTGATGTTCCCCTTCCTGTGTCCATGAGTTCTCATTGTTCAGTTCCCACCTATGAGTGACAACATGCGGTGTTTGGTTTTTTGTCCTTGCGATAGTTTACTGAGAAT
>NW_026653568.1:0-12095 GCF_009828535.3 Hylobates moloch | reverse complement strand
TCCTAGCTATAAATCCTGACGATTAAATAATTCAGAATTATTTCCTCATCTGCATCATCCTGATATATATTCCTATGTTGCCCACACTGTGTTCAGTGGTAGTAACACATGCTACATTATGCATGTACATTTTCTTTTTTCTTTTTGTTTTTAGACAGAGTATCACTCTGTTGCCCAGGCTGGAGTGCACTGGCACGATCTTGGCTCACTGCAACCTCTGCCTCCTGGCTTCAAGCGATTCTGCTGCCTCAGCCTCCCAAGTAGCTGGGATTACAGGTGTCCACCACCATGCCTGGCCAATTTTTGTATTTTTACTAGAGACGGGGTTTCACTTGTGGGCTGGGCTGGTCTCAAATTCTTGACCTCGTGATCTCCTCCTCGGACTCCCAAAGTGCTGGGATTCGCATGTTCATTTTCCAGTCACTATTTATGCATTCTTCAATCATACTGCTTTTCTCAGCATATACATACATAAAATGTTTTCTGTGCATGAAGCCTTATTCTAGGCACTGGGGATAGACCAAAAACAAAAAAAATCGGATAATCTATTCCCCTGCCCCCTTGAAACTCACGGTCAAACAGGAGAAAAATATATGAAACAAAAGAATAAAGTAAATAATTTTGTCATTTGAATAAACACAAAGATAGAGTGATATTATAGAACAAAATCCTCAAGTACGTTTGGACAATGAATAAGAGTTTTTAAAGAAATGCCATTTAAACAGATACTTTAAAAATAAAGAAAGATTCACCGAATGACAGGGATCAAGGAGGAACTATGAATAAGTAAAATTAACCTAGAGAGGAACTTAAGGAAGAAACGTAGATCAGAATGTGCAGAGCTTTGAAAGAGTCATTTTAAGAATGTTCTTACCTTATCTGAAGGGTACTGGGAAGATACTGAAAAGTTTCAGCAGAAGGGTAACTTGAGCTCATTTGTATTTTTAAAGAAATTATTCTAGTTTCTGTTTGTGGAGCAAGAAAAAAGAAAGATTGGGAAAGAACAGGAAGTGGGGGAAGATCATGAGTAGAATTCTACAAGTAGGTTTTGCAAATATATGTCTAGAGCCAGAAGAAATATCTGGTACAGATATAAATTTGGGTCCCTTCAGTCTATCATTATTAATGGAAAGAATGGGAGTAGGTGAGATTGCATTGAGTGTATATTGCAAGAAGAGTGGGGAAAAGAAATTATGAGGAACTTCAACACTTTAAAATTAAGTAGAAAAGTAGGATCTGGTAATGAACAATCTAGAAGCAAGAATTATAGAGGTGTGAGGAACATCCTCAGAATGAGGTTACATTGTATGATGAGTGCTGTGATCACAGCCCTCTTTAAGGGTGGCCTCAACTGCCTGCGACCAATGACTGATCAATAGACGGATATGAAGGCACAGTCTACCCGTGCCAACTAGAACTTGGCCTTTATACAACTCTGAAGTGTTATTTTAACACCAGTGTCCCCATAGGCTGAAGCTGCATCCAGCCCACTTTCTCTCCTTGTCCTACCATGCTTCTCTCTACTTTCCTAGGTATTGATCCCAAGAGAATTCCATAAAAGACATCCTTCTTGTTAGTATCCATCTGACATTCTCCTTCCCTGGGAACACAACTGGTAGCACATGGAAAACTGCACCATTTTCTGAGAAGACTGTATTTGTTCCACTGTATTACCTTCACTCATTCATCAGGATCAGTTAACTCCATTTATGTGGGTCTATTTCTGGGCTCTCTATTCTGTTCTATTTATCTATTTGTCTATTCTTTCACCAACACCACACTAATTTGATTACAATAGCTTTATAGTAAGTCAAAGTTTGATAGCATCACTCCTCCAATTTTATTCTTCTTCAATATTAAATTGGCAATTCTGATTCTTTTGCTTCTCTGTATAAACGTTAGAATCAGTTTGTTGATATCTATAGAATAACTTGCTAAGATTATTTTGGATTGTGTTGAAACTATAGATCAAGTTTGGGAGAACTGATATCTTGACTACCTTGAGGTTTTTATACAAAAGCATGAAATATATCCTTTTTTTTTTTTTTTTTTAACAGTATCTCACTGTTACCCAGGCTGGAGTGCAGTGGCATGATCTCTCAGATTCAAGCTATTCTCCTGCCTTAGCCTGCAGAGCAGCTGGGATTATAGACGCCTGCCACTATTCTTAGTAGAGATGGAGTTTCACCATGTCAGCCAGGCTGGTCTCGAACTCCTGACCTCAGGTGGTCTGCCTGCCTCACTCTCCCAAAGTGTTGGGATTACAAGCATGAGCCACCGCACCCAGCCTAGTTCTTTGATATCTTTCATGAGAGTTTCGCTGTGTTCCTTACATAGATTTTGTACATATTTTGTTAGATTTATACCTAAGTATATCATTTTGAGGGATAATAATGTAAATGTTAGTGTGTTTGTAATTTCAAATTGTGCTTGTTCATTGCTAATATGTAGAAAAGCAACTGAGTTTTGTATATTAACCTTATATTCTGATAGCTTTCTATAATCACTAATATTCCAGGAGTTTTTCTGAGAACTCTTTTGGATTTTTTTTATGTCAACAATCATGTCATCTGCAAACAAGGAAAGTTCTTTTTATTCTTTTCCACTCTATATTTTAAAATTTTGTTTTCTTATTTGATTAGCTCGAACTTGCAGTACAATCTTGAGAAGAGTGGTGAATTGAATCTCCTTGCATTTTTCCTGATCTTAACGTGGAAGCTTTGAGTTTCTCACTGTTACGTATGATATTAGCTGTAGATTTAGAGCTTTTTCCAGATATGCTTTATCAACTTGAAGAAGTTCTCTGTTCCTAGTTTACTGAGAATTTATCGTGAATGGGTGTTTGATTTTGTCAAATGTTTTTTCTTCATATATTAGTATTATCATGTAATTTTTCTTCTTCAGTCTGTTGATGTGATGGGTTACATTAATTCATTTTTAAATATTTAACCAGACTTGCATGCCTAGATAAATCTAATTTGGTTGTGGTGTATAATTCTTTTTATACATGTTCAATTTAATTTGCTAATATTTTCTTGAGTATTACTGCAGCTATTTTCCTCACAGACATTGTTTTGTAGTTTGCTTTTCTTATAATATCTTTGATTTTTCTATTAGGGTAAAGCTGGCCTCAAATAATGAGTTTGAAAGTATCTCCTTTGTTTTTGCCTTCCAAAAGAGACTGTGGAGAATTGGCATAATTTATTTTATTTATAAATGTTTGCTAAAATTCCTCCCTGAACTCATCTGGGTCTGGTGTTTCTATTTTGGTAACTGATTAAGTCAATTTCCTTAATGGATATAAGCCTATTATAACTGTGTTTCTTTCAGTGTAAGATTTGACAGATGGTGTCTTTTAAGGAATTGGTCAATTTTATTTGGATTACCCAATTTGGAAGCATAGATTTGTTCGTAATATTCTTTTACTACCCTTTTAATGCCCATAAATCTATAGTGATGTCCTCTTTTTCATTTCCGATATTGGTAATTCGCGTGGTCTCTCTCGTTCTCTCTCTCTTCCACTCCGATCTTTTCAAATAACCAGTTTTTTGTTTCACTGATTATTGGTATCTGTCTTTAGTTTCATTGATCCCTCCACTAATTTTTATTATTTCTTTTCTCTGCCTACTTTGGATTTAATTTGTTCTGTTTTTCTAGTTTCTTAATGTGGAAGCTTATATTGTGGCTTGTTCTCTCATCTTTCCTAACATGTGCATTCGATGCTATAAATTTCCCTCATGCATTGCTTTTGTTGCCTCCCACAAATTTTGATAAACTGTATTTTCTTTTAAATTCAGTTCAAAATATATTTTTAATTTCTCTTGAGATATTTTATTTGACCCATGGGTAATTTAGAAACGTGTTATTTAACCTCCAAGATTTTGAGATTTTTCCAGCTGTCTTTCTGTGATCGACCTAGTGTAATTCCATTGTAGTCTGATAGCAGACAATGCATGGTTTCTATTTTTTTTAATTTGTTAAGGTGTGTTTTATTGTTCAGATGTAATCTATCTTGGTGAATGTTCTATGTGAGCTTGAAAGACTGTGTAATACGCTATTGTCAGATAAAGTTGTCTATATGTCAGTTACATCCAAATGATTTGGTAATGCTGTACATCCATGTCCTTACCAATTTTCTGCCTGTTGGATTTGTCCATTTATGGTGGCAGGCTATTAAGGTCTCTAATTATAAGAGTGGATTTATGCATTTTTCCTTGCAGTCCTATCAGTTTTTGCCTCACATGTTATAACACTCTGATGTTAGGTGCATACACATTAAGGATTTTTATGTGCTCTTGGAGTATTGACCCTTTATCATTATGTAATATTTTTCTTTATCCCTGATAACTTCCTTTGCTCTGAAGTCTGTTCTGTCTGAAATTGATATAGCTACTCCTGCTTTCTTTTGATTAGTGTTAGCATAGTGTATCTCTCACCATCCTAATTTTTACTTTTAATCTATGAGTCTTTAGATTTAAGACTTTTTATAAATAACATATAATTGCTTATAGTTTCTTGATCCATTCTTACAGTCTTTGTCTATAGTGTGTTAATATCATCCATATTAATTACAATTAAAATTACTTGCCCTACAGGTTGCAATATACCTTTACATCTAATCCAAATGCACTTTAAAACAATGCTTTACTGCCTCATGGGTAGTGTGTGAACTTTATAACAAAATAATCCTAATTACTCACTCCTGTCTCTTGTATCATTAGTGTCACTCATTTTATTTACACATAGCCATATATATATGAACAGAAGTGTAAACAATCTAATTCATTATTGCTATTATTATTTTGAAGCAACTATTAGATAAAATAACAAAAATAAAAGGTTTATCTTCACTTATTCCTTTTCTGATTCTTTTCACTTATTTATGTAGATATGACTTTGTAACCTGTATACTTTTCCTTCTTTCTACATAACTTCTTTTTTTAACATTTCTTGCAAGGCAGATCTACTGACAAAACATTCTCTCAATTTATGTTTGAGGATGTCTTTCTTTCTCTTCCACTTTTGGAAGATAATTTTGCAGGGTACAGAATTCTAGCTTGGAGAGTTTTTTATTTCTACCAAGACATTAAATATTTAAACCCATTCTGTTCTTGCTTGCACAGCTTCTGAAAAGAAGTCAGATATAATATTTTTCTTTGATCTTTTATAAATAGGTATTTTAAAAATCTGGCATCTTTTCAGGCTTTTTCTTTGCCTTTCATTTTCTGAAGTTTGAGTATAATATGCCTACGTGCAGGTTTTCTGGCATTTATCCTCGTTGGTGTTCTCTGAGCTTTCTGGATCTGTGGTTTGGTGTCTGTCATTAATTTGGGAGAAACTCTGTTATTATTGCTTCAAATCCTGCTTCTTTCTTTCTTCTTCTTGTATTCGCTTTATGCCTAGTTTTTAGTTGTTTCACATTTCTTGGATATTATATTCTGATTTATTTCATCATTTGTCTCTTCTCTTTTCTATTTTGGATGTTTCTGTAGTCATATTCTCCAGCTCAGAGAGGCTTTTCTCATACACGTCTAGTCTGTTAATGAACGCATCAAAGGCACTCGCCATTTCTGTTAGTTTTTAAACTCTAACACTTCTTTTTGATTCTTTTTTTATAATTTTCATCTGTTTACATTGTCTATGTGTTCTTCCAAGTTATTTATTTTTCTATTAAAGCTCATAGCATATTGATCATAGTTACTAAATAAAAAATTTCTTGTCTAATAATTCCAACTTTCTTGCCATATCTGACTCTGATTTTGATGATTGTTCTTTGTTTTCAAATTGTGCTTATTACATTTTAGTATGCCTCGTAATATTTTGTTGAAAGGAAGACATGATGTACTGGGTAAATAGAACTGCAGCAAACAGGCCTTTAGTAGATTGGTAAGGTGTTGCAGTAGAGGAAGTTATTAGTATTTTGTTAAGCCTGTGACTTCGGACTATGAACTTCACCTGCTTCTCAGCCCCATCCACAACCTCTGCCCATTGGGTGACATAGGATGACAAGCAGTGGCTGAAGTTGGGTGATATGGTTTGGCTGTGTCCCCACCCAAATCTCATACTGAACTGTAGTTCCCCTAGTCCCCACGGGTCATAGGAGGGACTTAGCGGGAGGTGACGGAATCCTGGGGGCCGTTACCTCCATGCTGTTCTCATGGTGGTGGGTGAATTCTCCTGACATCTGGTGGTTTTATAAGCGGCTTTTCCTCCCCTTCGCTCTCACTTCTTGCTGCCACCACATGAAGAAGGATGTGTTTGCTCCGCTTCCACCATGAGTGTAAGTTTCCTGAGGCTTCTGCAGCCAGGCCGTACTGTGAGTCAATTAAACCCCTTTTCTTCAGAAATTACTCAGTCTCAAGTATGTCCTTTTGCTGCGTGAGGACAGACTAATACACAGGATATTTTCCTTCCTTCACGTCAGTTAGGCTTTGACAATGCCCCAGACGGTCAGTCCCTGATAAAATAGTTTCTCTGGGAGACAAGTCTTTAAGAACGGATGCCCTTTTGTATTTCAAATCGGTTCATTTCTCCCTCTCCCCTCCAGAAGCTTGAGAGATTTTTATCCAATATTCACTGTGAGGACCTGGTAGATTTCTTAGAGCTCAAATTCACAAAAGTGTGGGGGCCCTTTGTGACGGGCTCCCTTGGAGCTTTTAGTTCTCAGAGTTGTCCATAGTGGGCCTCCAGCAATTCCTCAATTACGGTTCAGGTTTCCCTACTCTGGCACTGGTTCCCACAGGTGTTACTGCTGACGGGTTTCTGTGCAAGTAGGTTTTGAATCTCTATCTGCCTGTGTGTCTCTCTGATTTCAGGGGCAAGTTTGCTCTGTGATCTGACCTCTAGATGGATCTAAAAAGAACTGTTAGTTTTTCATTTGATAAGCTTTTAACTTGTTGTTAGAATGAAGTGGTGACTGCTAAGCTCTTTACATGCTGTAATGAAAACTGCAAGTCTCATGTATATTTTTTATTTTAAAAAAACCTGCTAGATTTACTTCCATTTAAAAGATAAAGATATGCAGTGCTTGTGATTTTTTGTTTACTTTTTTAAAAGTAGAAACAAAAACTGGGATTCCTTGATATCTGATAAATTAGCTTTTGTAAATCAGGTCAAAATTCCATAGCATTCCTATAATACTCAAGTAAGGTAAGATAAGAATCAAACATTTGTTAAAGGTGTCTTTGAGAATGAATTGGTTTGTCAGTGATTCTTAAGAACTTTAGAAATCCACTTAATGATATGTTTCTATATGCATATACTCAATTTTCCATGCATACATATCATATATGTATATGTGTGTGTGTGTGTGTGTATGTAAACTGGGGGGTTTGTGTTACACAAACTCTGAAGCAGATCATGGATAAGCTTTAAGCACAAGAATAGTCAGCATTTCCAAGCACACAGGTGTTACATGAGTTTTCATAAATTTTTTTTTTAAATGCCTAAATATTACCTAAGTAATGTAGTTGGGTACTAATTCAGACACATTCTGAATCTTTATGTGTTTCATTTTACTTTATTAATTTAATTAAGCTAGGTTTCTATATGTTTCACAGAATAAGATGTGGTCCAAGGATTGGATGAGTCCACAGAGAATACCCTAATTGCCTCTTGAGCAGCAAGGACATATTAATGTGATTTCATTCTGTAAGGTGGTAATTCTTCTGTCAGTTTATGTAGATAGAAAAGAAATGTAAACCCCATAATTTAAAAATCCATTTACAGACATGAGAAGATGGAGACAGGGCACTAGTATGGACAGACTTTAGAGGAAACCGCACGCCAGATATTATAATGGAAACCCTAATATGTAGCCAAATTCGGGTCAGGACAGGTGGAATAATATTGAGGGATTTAGAATAGGTTAGGGTTTAATTCCTGCATCTGTGCCTCAATTAACTGTGTAATTTTGAGTAAATTCCTCATCCTTTCTGTTCCTCAGCTTTCTTATCTGTAAAACAGTAGTAATAACTGCCTCATAGAATTGTGCTGAAAATTAAATGATATAATATAATGACATAATGTTCATAAAATATGTAGCACAATTAATGGCACATGATAAATGACTAATTAGGACTCTGGTGGCTGTGGAGAAGACTAAGCAACTCCACCTTAAGGAACAGCCACTTCTTACTTCATATGACTAAAAAGTCTACATGAGTCATATGAAGAGCTTCCATAACTATTTTCTTTTTGTTTCTTTGTTTCTCAGATTTGCATTCTTCTACATATTTGGCTTCATACTTAAGATTTGCTTTTATGATTACAACATGGCAGCAGCTGTTTCTCATATTCCCTCACGAAAGAGCACAAAAGTGTCTGCTTTTTTCTAGGAATTCCATTAATTCTTACATATCATTGGTTCTGCATGGATTTTTCTCCCCAATACAATATCCAGCAGTCCCAGTTCCATTAAAAACAATAGACTGAGAGCGGGTAAGTGGCCGTTTCCCAGGTATCAGTTGGAAGAAGCTCACCAATGGATGGGTGGCTTTCCAATGCCTCCCTGATGAGCATGCAGTTGTGGTAACCGTCATGTTGCCATCATTGTTGACATTGCCATGATGATGGAATTTTGGTGACCAATTTAGAGGAGAGAGAAAAGGGTGTGCACCTGAGAAAGTCTACATGCTATTCAATTATTTCTGCTTTGTAACATATAGAATAAAAGGAAAGACATTCAAACGGGAAATAAGTACATAGAAGAAGCCATAGGAAGTGTAGACTTTTGGGACAGGAGGGAATATTTCAGATGCTGATTCTATCAGGGAACTGGTGAAAGACAAAAAGTGCTCTATGAATCTAAACTCAGATGTTGACCTACATATTTTTGAAATCTAAAAGCTTAGTTTCTACACTTAAATTTAAAGTGCAAAAATCACAAACTAGTCTAGCAAAAAGTGTATTTTTTTTCCTTCCCATGCTGTTGCTAAAAAAAAAACAAAAACAAAAACTTATCTAGTTCTCATGATGAACAGTGGCCAATCTCAAAGACTCCCAGTGCAACTTCGGAATAATAGAATTTTTGTCATCCTTAACTCTCATTTTAAAAATATTATCATTTTATTTCCTGACCTTAATATTTTTCCAAATGCTCTAAACTTTGCAGTATTTATATTCTTATGCTCACTATTCATATGACTTTTATATTTGTGTCTTCTACTGCTATCAATTTTTAATGATTTATACATCCCTACCTTAATCTCAGATCTTTCTCCTGGGCCCCAGGCCTGCAATTCCATTCCCTTTTGACTGATAGAGAACTGATGTTTAACACCCCTGATACTGAATTTATTATCTCCTTCCCAAAGGTGTTCATATTACATTTCATTTCAGTGAATGTCATCATAATTCATGCTGTCTCCCACACTGTGAAGGAAGAACCTCCTCTTTTGATCTTTCCTCCCTCATTACATATATTCCATCACCAAATACGTTTGGTTGATTTAATTTAGAAAAGCTTCTTAAGTCTGTAGTCTCTACTCTATGCCCGTGGTGATTGCCTTGGTCCGGGTCTTCATGAGCTCACATTTTGAAAAAAATCATTGATTTATTCACAAAATATTTACTGAGTAGCTACTACGTCCCAGGCAACATTGTGGTCACTGAGGCTATGGCAATTATCTCAAAAGATATAAAAAATGGCATACTCATGGGAAAATCATAACTAATCCTGTAATGATTTTTTCAAAGAAAAATAAAATAGGAAATAAGGAAAGAGAGTAGCAGCGACTGTTATTTAAAGGTGAGTCAAATCAATCTCTGTAAAGTGGCAATATTTGAGCAGAGACTTGAAGGAGATAAAGACAAAAGGCTTGTCACTCCCTCCACTCTTACTGGCCTCTACTAACTTGTCACTCTCTCCTAAACAATCTTTTCCAGGGAACACAGGAGTTATTTTGTATACAGATAAGAGTCAATTATGTAGCTCTTCTATTTAAGAAACTGCCAGTTGTTTACCCTCTTGTTCCTGCTTCTCATTTCCCACTCCGCATCCTATACTCTCATCATCTACCCTTCCCATTGATCTCTGCACATAGCATAACTTTTTATGCCTTTACACACTTAGTTTTAAAAAAATCAAAAAGGAACATTCCTCTTCTCAATCCATTAAATTTCTGCTAAACCCTTAAGGACTCATCTTAAATGTCACTTTCTCTGGTGAGTCTTCCCTAATTTCTGGTAGTAAGAGTAGTCACATCATCTCTTATACCTACTTTGTCATGGTATGTAACACAGTAGATTGAAATTTCTTACCTTTTACATCAGTCTACCTTTAGGGCGGTGATTGACATTTATTTGGGCATATGGCTCAGTGACTGAAGCTTGTAGATAGTAAATATGTTTGTTGAATGAATCAAGTAGCTTGGAGTGAAGAAAGGAGATTAAAGGTTGGGGGCTCAATTATCTTCGCCAGTCAGAAAAATCTGTGGCTTGATTCTATTTTCATTAGCAAAATAAAGTTATATTTTATATGCATGTCTACACTTCTGCATCTGAGTATTTTGCTCTTGAGGCTTTCCTTTATCTTTTCTTTCAGTTTTTCTGGTGTGTGTGGGTGTATGTGTGTGTGTATTTTCATGTGCCATTTTGTATTCTATATACAGGACAAAGGGAAATTGTACAGACTTAAAACCATGATAGTTTAGCTACTTACAGGCCTTTAAAGGACAGGTGTGGTATCCAGCTCGAGAGAAATGAGAACATCTATGAAAAGGGGACCTTAAGCTCTTATCCAGCAGCCTCAGACATGGGTTGTTTTCTGATGGCAAATTTCTCTGCAGGAGCTGAGTGAAGTGAAACATACCTAAGTGTTCAATTCACGTCTGCTTTGGTGACATAGGTGAATTTTTCATTCTCATCCAATTCTATGCCAGGTATTGAAAGATAGGGAAGTATTAAAACAAGTTATTTATTATTTTTATTATTGTTTATTGATTGCTTAACTATGTGAGGCTGAGCTAAATTCATATTATCAAATATTACCCATTTCACTATCCCTTTGTTGAGGCACAATTTTCACCATTTACAGAGAAAATCGGTTCAGATAGGTTTAGTTACATGACTATTCATACATCTATTAAGAAGTAGAGCTGGGACAAAATTCAAGTATCTACATCAGTCTACATAAATCTACGTTTTAGAACCATAGATTGTTAATTTCCATCTAGTAAGCATCTAAGTAATGCCTGCTTAAAAATGTAGTTTGTACATGGAATAGAATATATATATATACACATACATATATGTATGTGTATATATATATGTGTATATATATAAAATTTTGTATAAAATTCTAATTTTCAATGACTCTCATGAATTTTCCCTTAAAGTAACTTGAAAGTGGTTGCTAATGCCCCTGATTTCTTGCCACAAAGCCCTTAAAGAGCTGTGTTTTTAAAAGAGGAGCTATAAATTTCACTTGGTTGAATTTTTTTCCGTTAACAAGCCAGTCTCTTTAGCATTAGAGAATATTTTTATAAAGGAATACTAATAGGACAAACAATTGTAAGATTGCATGTCATACTGGCAAAATCAAGGATTAAAAATAGTTTTAAGAATGCTTTAAATATGGTAATTCCAGTGCCGCAAAGAAAAAGATGATCTATTTTCTCTTCTTTGTTTGCATAAAGAGTCATATATCTTACTACATAGCCTTGGCCTATTTAGATCTGTTGTAGATGGTTGGAAAAGAAATTTTAACAGATAATTTGCCCCTGAAATAAGTGAAAATGATGAAAATAAAGACTGACATCTAATTTTAAAATGCTTTCATTTATAAATGTGACAACTGAGTAGACAGTGAGCAGACATACATGATCAAAAAATTCTTTGTAAGCAACTCCTCAGATCCATTTAGGGGTTCTTTGATTAAACAAATAGAGTGAATCTGAAACTTAACAATGGCAGAAATTAGCATCTTTTGCAGAAACGAAAAAGAATGTGTTATCCTCCTACCATCAGGCTAAAATACTGTTTTTTACAACATAATCCAGGCTTCAGTTCTTCCACCTGAAGTCCTGCACAAGTTGGTCTTTGGGAACAGTAGAAAAAAACATGGTTGAATTTTACTTTAGGACTGAATTATAAAT
>NW_026653567.1:11813-12098 GCF_009828535.3 Hylobates moloch | reverse complement strand
TTTTTTGGTATTTTTTAGTAGAAACGGGGTTTCACCATCTTGGCCAGGCTGTTATCGAACTCCTGATCTCAGGTGATCCGCCCTCCTCAGCCTCCCAAAGTGCTGGGAGTACAGGCGTGAGCCACTGTGCCTAGCCGTTATTCAATCTTTCTGGGACTGTTTTCTCACCTGTAAAATGGGAATAACAGTATCTACCTCATTGGATTTTGTGAGAATTAATGTTAATACTTGTTCGGCTAGTGCCAGTAATTGTTAACTATATTATTATAATTTTTTTTTTTTTTT
>NW_026653567.1:11158-11803 GCF_009828535.3 Hylobates moloch | reverse complement strand
TTTTTACTTTTGAGACAGGGTCTCCTCTGTTTTTTTTTTTTTTTTTGAGACGGAGTCTTGCTCTGTCGCCCAGGCTGGAGTGCAGTGGCGCAATCTCGGCTCACTGCAAGCTCCGCCTCCCGGGTTCACGCCATTCTCCTGCCTCAGCCTCTCCGAGTAGCTGGGACTACAGGCGCCCGCCACCACGCCCGGCTAATTTTTTGTATTTTTTTTTAGTAGAGATGGGGTTTCACCGTGGTCTCGATCTCCTGACCTCGTGATCCGCCTGCCTCGGCCTCCCAAAGTGCTGGGATTAGAAGCGTGAGCCACTGCGCCCGGCCAACTATATTATTTTTATTAATAAATGTTTTATTTCCTGTGATGTTTCTACTTCCAATAAATGTTTCTGACGATGAAGCATATTATTATTCTATTAACAATGGATTTTATGATTTATTATTCATTTTTACTTTTGAGACAGGGTCTCCTCTGTTTTTTTTTTTTTTTTTTGAGACGGAGTCTTGCTCTGTCGCCCAGGCTGGAGTGCAGTGGCGCAATCTCGGCTCACTGCAAGCTCCGCCTCCCGGGTTCACGCCATTCTCCTGCCTCAGCCTCTCGGAGTAGCTGGGACTACAGGCGCCCGCCACCACGCCCGGCTAATTTTTT
>NW_026653567.1:6684-10924 GCF_009828535.3 Hylobates moloch | reverse complement strand
TTTTTTTCTCTGAGACAGGGTCTTACTGTGTCAGCCAGGCTGGAGTGCAGTGGCGCCATCTCGCTGGAGTTTGTTTTTTTTTTTTTTTTTTGAGACAGCTTCTCGCACTGTATCCCAGGCTGGAGTGCCATGGCGCGATCTGGGCTCCCTGCATCCTCCACCTTCTGGGTTCATGAGATTCTCCTGCCTCAGCCTCCTGAGAAGCTGGGATTACTGGCGCACACTACCAGGCCCGGGAAATTTTTTTGTTATTTTTAGTAGACAGGTTTCACTATGTTGGCCAGGCTGGTCTCAAACTCCTAACCTCGTGATCCACCTGCCTTGGCTTCCCAAAGTGCTGGGATTACAGGCGTGAGCCACCAAGCCCGGCCGGATTTTTTTATTTAGATAAAGTTCACATGTCCTAAGATTCACCCCGTTAAACTGTACAATTAACTGGTTTTTAGCATATTTACAAAGATGTGCAATCATCACCACTATATAATATCCCAGCATTTTAATCACCTCAGTGTGTTTTTGTAATTGGCTGGTATAAATATTTAGAATGTAAGATTAAGGCGGGGTGTGGTGGCTCAGGCCTGTAATCCCAGCACTTTGGAAGGCCGAGGAAGGCAGATCACTTGAAGTCAGGAGTTTGAGACCAACCTGGCCAACAAGGTGAAACTTTGTCTCTAGTAAAAATACGAAAAAATTAGCTGGGCGTGGTGGCGTACACCTGTAATCCCAGTTACTTGGCAGGCTGAGGCACGGTAATTGCTTGAACCCAGGAGGCGGAGGTTGCAGTGAGCTGAGATTGTACCACTGCACTCCAGACTGAGCGAGAGAGCACGACTCTGTCTCAAAAAAAGAAAAACAAAAGAATGTAAGATTAAAGTGAATACCTCCAGTTTTCACCATCACTTAACTAATGCATGCATTTATTGAAACATAACTTCCTATTTTAGCTAAATTGTTGTACCAAAAATTTATGTGATATAAAACACATATTCATATAAATTTTACTTAAGTATTCAATGAACACACAGATAACCTAAATTCTGTTTTTTTTTTGAGACAGAGTCTGGCTCTGTTGCCCAGGCTAGAGGGCAATGTCTCAATCTCAGCTCACTGCAACCTCCCCCTCCCAGGTTCAAGCGATTCTCCTGCCCCAGCCTCCCGAGTAGCTGGGATTACAGGTACGTGCCACCACGCCCAGGTAATTTTTCTATTTTTTAGGAGGGTTTTTGCCAGGTCAGGATTTTGGTCAGGCTGGTCTTGAACTCCCGACCTCAAGTGATCAGCCCACCTCGGCCTCCCAAAGTGCTGGGATTACAGACGTGAGCCACCACACCCAGCCCAGAAAACCTAAATTCTTATTCACCTCTCCTTACATTTTTTTTCTGGTTTGAAATAGCTGTTTATAGGCCGGGCGCGGTGGCTCACGCTTGTAATCCCAGCACTTTGGGAGGCCGAGGCGGGCGGATCACGAGGTCAGGAGATCGAGACCACGGTGAAACCCCGTCTCTACTAAAAATACAAAAAATTAGCCGGGCGTGGTGGCGGGCGCCTGTAGTCCCAGCTACTCGGAGAGGCTGAGGCAGGAGAATGGCGTGAACCCGGGAGGCGGAGCTTGCAGTGAGCCGAGATTGCGCCACCGCACTCCAGCCTGGGTGACAGAGCGAGACTCCGTCTCAAAAAAAAAAAAAAAAAGAAAAGAAATAGCTGTTTATAAAAAACAACTCCAGGCCAGGCATGGTGGCTCACGCCTGTAATCCTAGCACTTTGGGAGGCCGAGGCAGGCGGATCACGAGGTCAGGAGTTCGAGACCAGCCTGACCAACATGGTGAAGCCTGGTCTCTACTAAAAATACAAAAATTAGCTGGGCATGGTGGTGTTCGCCTGTAATATCAGCTACTTGGGAGGCTGAGGCAGGAGCATTGCTTGAACCCAGGAGGTGGAGGTTGTGGTGAGCTGAGATCATGCCATTGCACTCCAGCCTGGGCAATAAGAGCGAAACTCCGTCTCAAAAAAAAAAAAAACAAAAAAACCCCAAAAAAACACAACCCCATTAAAAAGTGGGGAAAGGACAGGAACAGACACTTCTCAAAAGAAGGCATACATGCGACCAACAAACACGGAAAAAAGCTCATTATCATTGATAATTCTAGAAATACAAATCAAAGCCACATGAGATACCACCTCACACTAGTCAGAATGGTGATTATTAAAAAGTCAAAAAACAAAAGATGCTGGCGAGGTTGTGGAGAAAACGGAACACTCTTACACTATTTGTGGGGGTGTAAATTAGTTCAACCATTGTGGAAAATAGAGTGGCGATTCCTCAAAGCCCTAGAGGCCAAAATACCATTAGACCAAGCAATCTCATTACTGGGTATATAGCCTCTAAAATATAAATCATTCTATTATAAAGATACATGCACACATATGCTCACTGCAGCACTATTCACAATAGCAAAGACATGGAATCAACCCAAATGCTCATCAATGATAGACTTGATACAACAAAATGTGGTACATACACACCATGGAATACCATGAAGCCATAAAAAGGAACAACATCATATCCTTTGCAGGGACATGGATGGAGCCGAAAGCCATTATTCTCAGCAAACTAACACAGGAACAGAAAACCAAATACCGCGTGTTACCACTTATAAGTGGGAGCTGAATGGTGAGAACACATGGACACATGCGGGGGAACAACACACACTGGGGGCTGTCCGAGGGTTGGGGGTGGGAGGAGGGAGAGCATCAGGAAGAACAGCTAATGGATGCTGGGCTTAATACCTAGGTGATGGGATGATCTGCGCAGCAAACCACCATGGCACACAGTTTACCTGTGTAACAAATCTGCACATCCTGCGCATGCACCCCTGAACTTAAAAGTCAGGAAAAAAAAAAAGAGAGGTAGCAATTATCACCTTAATGAATTCCTTTCTTCACTTCGAATATTGTGCCTCACTTTCCCTAATTTTCCTCGTTTTTTCATTTATAATATTTATTTCCTAAATAATCAACCTTGATGAGTACTTATAAGTGAGTGAGCTTGGCTTCTCAGTATTTTCATTGTGGCTTTCATATTATCCTTTCACTTCTTACTATACTTTTGCATAATAGTTGTCTAATAAGTGTTTATGGAAATAAATTTATTGCAAACAAAAGAAATAGCACTTTATGATAAAATTTGTACAGAAATGCATGGCGATAAACAAACAAAAAAAATCACTCAACTGCTTTTTTTTTTTTTTTTTTGAAGACGGAGCCCCACCCTTCCGCCCCGCCGGGGGGCAGTGGCGCGATCACAGCTCACTGCAAGCTCCGCCTCCCGGGTTCACGCCATTCTCCTGCCTCAGCCTCCCAAAGTGCTGGGATTACAGGCGTGAGCCACCGCGCCCAGCCTCATAAATAATATTTAATTCCTAAATAAGCTAACTTGATGACTACTTACAAGTATTCTAAAGTGAGCTTGGCTTCTCAGTATTCGTCATTGTGGCTTTCATATTATCTTTTCACTTCTCTTTACTATACTTTTGCATAATAGCTGTCTAACAAGTTTTTATGGAAATAAATTTATTGCAAACATAAAAAGGAAATAGCTGTTTATGATAAAATTTGTATAGAAATGCAAGGAGAAAAATAAATCACTCAACTGCTTTTCAACACGACGAAAAGTGGGTTAAGGTCTCAAAAATCTTTAAATTTTAAAATACCGATTTATCGGTAATCGAGGTTTTTTTGGATCTGCTTCTTTAAAAAAAAAAAAAAAAACAAAAAACAAAAAAACAGCGAACTTCAGACGCTCTTACGACACCTAGCTATATTCACTGGGAACGCAGTCTAACGTCACCAAGGCCCACCTCCCGAGCCCTAGAAATCGCTCTCTGGGAACAAGCTAGGGACTTTGATTTTGCTAGCCCTGCCCCTCCGAGCCCTTCACCAAACTTCCGCGCGGGGGCGCCCGCCCCGCCTCCCGCCGGGGCTCAGCACGCGGCCTTCTCCCAGCCAAGAGCCCCGTCATAGGTGGGCGCCGACCTCGAGCCGATCTCGCCTTATTAAATTACAGAAATCGGTATTCCAAAAAAAAAGGGCGGGGAGGACACTCCCTCTTTTCTGTTCTCACACCCTAGCTGATTCCCAGGTTTCGGGAAACTCCACAGGAAACGGAAATGGTCTCTCCCAGGCCAGCGCGCGCGCCGGATTGCATCACCCGCCTCGCACGGGCCGGGGGGGGGGGGGGGGG
>NW_026653567.1:0-6608 GCF_009828535.3 Hylobates moloch | reverse complement strand
GGGGGGGGGGGCGGGGGTTTGGTGGCTGCCCTCAGTATTGCCTGCACAAATATCTACCAGGTCTGCGACGAATAGCTCCAGCAACTTTGCACCGTGCTTTCC
This sequence comes from Hylobates moloch, assembly GCF_009828535.3. Classification (NCBI taxonomy): domain Eukaryota; kingdom Metazoa; phylum Chordata; class Mammalia; order Primates; family Hylobatidae; genus Hylobates; species Hylobates moloch. The sequence goes on along the minus strand of NW_026653567.1, from coordinate 6,506 downwards.
AGTATGCCTACCGACAGGCACTGTGCAGATTCAAGCGGAGAGAAGTCCAAGCAGTGAGGCCGCTGCTGCACCGGCCGTCCTGAGCCCCTAGTCGGCCTTCCCGCCTCCGCTTCCCCGCCCCGCACTAGGACCCCTGCAGACGATCAGGCGGCAGCCGGGGTGACTTCCTTCCTCTTTTGGCAACATGGCGGGCGGAGAAGCTGGAGTGACTCTGGGGCAGCCGCATCTTTCGCGTCAGGATCTCACCACCTTGGTGAGGTTTTGCTTGGGGAGGATGCAGAGTGAGCTCGGGAGTGGAGATGACCGAGCCTCCCGGTCGCATTGGGACTAGTCAGTGTCGGGAGCATGGGTCAGGAGCCAGGGTCAGGAGGGAGACCTGGAACTGGGCGCCCTAAGCCATGCCCGCGCCGCCTGTACCCAGGCCAGTCTACGATCTGGGCGCAGGGGTGTACGGTCGTGGGACTTCTAGCTTCTGGATGGTTCGGCTGGAAAGTCTTGATGTCATGGTTTCAGCCTCTGAACGTCTGGGAAGGGGGTGTCCCGTCTGCATTACTTTTAGTGCTAATGTTCCCAAGATTGGGGGGACCTCTGACCTCCAGATACCCCGTAATAGTTGAGTGGAGGTGTAGTCTGTTGTGTAATGATGAAGGGCTCTTATAGCTTCCCAGCCATAAGAGTACAAATTTACTGATAGGGGAAAGGAGCTTTAGAAGTAGTAGAAAGCTGTGCAGATGGTGGCAAGATGTAGACAGCAAACGTAAAATCAAAGGAAAAGTTCTCATTTGTTTTACGTGCAGAGTTTTAAAATATATTTCATTGCAGGATGTTACCAAGTTGACGCCACTTTCACACGAAGTTATCAGCAGACAAGCCACAATTAACATAGGTAAGAGTGACTTAAGAGACCTAACCTTCTTGATTTCCAACAATTAATTTTAACCTCACTTTTTGTGTGATTACTTGAATAATATGAGGATTCAGATATTCAAGAAATAGATACTGAGTCCTTGTGAATAAAGCATCTGCTAGATTTGCGGTGGGGGGGGGAGCGCAAAGAATGCTGCCCATGTCTAGCTTACAGACTTGGTAAGAAGAAAAAATGGAGACGTAAGAAAAGTTTAATAGCATAAGGCAGTATGTAGTCATACGTAGCAGAAGTTTAAGGAAGAGGTGAAAAATGTGGCTGTACTTGCCACACAGGATTATTTCAGGGGCAGAATTTATGAAAGTTTTATTTGATATACAAGCTGTGATTAAGTAGAGGGTGTTTTTTTCTTAATTGGCACCTAGAACTTTAGAGAAGTTACGTTGACTGAGTGTAAATTTTGGACATTTTGAGTTTATACAAACAGCACAGTTAAAAAGTAAGACTAGTTTTTAACCTAGTTAAAAAGTAAGACTCCACCATGAGGCTATTAAAGTTACAGTATTACAGTCTGGAGCTTTAATTTATTAATGCAAACAAAGCCCAAATAAGCCTACAGGCCTTAAACTACTGCCCCTGCATTAAAAATTTTGGTTGAAGTGACCTTGGAGCATAACCTAACTTCCGAACAACCTATGCTAAGACTATACCAGTTAAAGCGAATTACTGTGCATGTATTGACCCAATAATTTGATCAACGGAACAAGTTACAATTAAACTTGGGTTGTTTCCTTGTTTGTTCACAGATCCCTTTTTGTTGTGTCAGGGCCCATCATACCTGTTTACTTTAATCTGGAAATGCTGGAAGGTTCCTTATAAAGTTCTGGCCGGGTGCAGTGGCTTATGCTTGTAATTCCAGCCCTTTGGGAGGCCAAGGCAGATGGATTGCTTGAGCCCAGGAGTTGGAGACCAGCCTGGGCAACGTGGCCAAACCCCATCTCTACAAAAAATACAAAAAATTAGCTGTGCGTGGTGGTGCATGCCTGCAGTCCCAGCTACTAAGGAGGCCGAGGTGGGAGGATTGCTCGAGCCCAGGTGGTTGAGGTTGCAGTGAGCTGTGATCAGGGCATTGCATTCCAGCCTGGGCAGCAGCAGGAGACCCTGTCTGTCCCAGAGTATGTTTTTTTTTTTTTTTTTTTTGAGACGGAGTCTCGCTCTGTCGCCCAGGCTAGAGTGCAGTGGCGCAATCTCGGCTCACTGCAAGCTCCGCCTCCCGGGTTCACGCCATTCTCCTGCCTCAGCCTCTCCGAGTAGCTGGGACTACAGGCGCCCGCCACTGCGCCCGGCTAATTTTTTGTATTTTTAGTAGAGACGGGGTTTCACCGTGGTCTCGATCTCCTGACCTCGTGATCCGCCCGCCTCGGCCTCCCAGAGTGCTGGGATTACAAGCGTGAGCCACCGCGCCCGGCCTCAGAGTATGTTTTTTAAGTAAAGCTGTTAGTTACATGGAAGTTTCTCTTAAGTCCTATATGAGAACACGTTTCTAGTAGGAAGGGGTATGGAGGAGGAAAAGTTGAAGTCAGTGTTGGTTTTATGTTGATATTTACAGCAAGTTATGGCTTTGGCTTTATTTTATTTATTTATTTATTTTTTTGCGACGGAGTCTCGTTCTGTTGCCAGGCTGGAGTGCAGTGGCGCGATCTTGGCTCACTGCAGCCTCCACCTCCTGGGTTCAAGTGATTCTCCTGCCTCAGCCTCCCCAGTAGCTGGGACTACAGGCACATGCCACCACGCCCAGCTAATTTTTGTATTTTTAGTAGAGATGGGGTTTCACCATCTTGGCCAGGATGGTCTCGCTCTCTTGACCTTGTGATCCACCCACCTTGGCCTCCCAAAGTGCTGGGATTACTGGCGTGAGCCACCGTGTCCAGCTGGCTTTGGGTTTTCTACTCTTAACACTATTTGAAAAAATATTTGGTGTTTAATTAAATACACATGAATTAATTTTTTGAACTTTGTCCGTAGGTACAATTGGTCATGTAGCTCATGGGAAATCCACAGTCGTCAAAGCTATTTCTGGAGTTCATACTGTCAGGTTCAAAAATGAACTAGAAAGAAATATTACAATCAAGCTTGGATATGCTAATGCTAAGGTAAGCTGTGTACTGTGGAACGAGAAACTATAATTGTTGTGCAGATAACAAATCAAAATCTTTTTTTAATTGAAATTTTAGATTTATAAGCTTGATGACCCAAGTTGCCCTCGGCCAGAATGTTATAGATCTTGTGGGAGCAGTACACCTGATGAGTTTCCTACAGACATTCCAGGGACCAAAGGGAACTTCAAATTAGTCAGGTGACCTCTCTTTTGCTAAAAACACTACACTTTATATTTTATTGTCTTGTTTTGTGCTTTTTGAAATATTGTGATGTTAAACAATGAACCTAATTGCTAAATGGTTTTGTTGTTTTTCTGTTGTTTTATGTTTTTATGGCAAATCTGAAAAGTCAAGCATCTAAACCTAAGTTAAAATACTTACATGTAATTTCTCCAAACTAAAAGAGTCACTTAAACAAAATAGAAAAACAACTCATTAGATTGAAGGGATTCTTTTTCTAGGCTTCCTGAATTTCTTTTAAGCAGCGCTGTTTCTGTATATTAAATAGGAGAGGAACAGAGCCATTTCTAATTATTTCTCTAAAACACTTGAACTTGTTCCCCGTCTATTTTCTGAGTATGATTGCATACCTGTTTTTTTTTTTTATCAGGATACTGACATCTGTCTAGTGATGTTTATGGGGATTGGAGATGCCCTACAAGGAATGTTTAGATTGGGGCAGGGCTGGGACCAGGGAGAGACAAGTGAGGCTTTCACCTCAAGCCCAAAATGTAAGTGGGCCTGGCGGTGGCAGGTATGCCAGAAAACTCAATAATTAGGATAAATATTTTAATGCAGTATTTTTTTGAAATTAATGCAAAAAATGTGATAAACAGAATATCAGAATTTTAAATAAAGGCAGACTCAGTATTACTGAATTTTTTTCCCCTTTTGCTTTGGCTCAGCATGGCATTGTATTTTGTTTATGATTGATTGTTTGCATTAATTTTGACTTTTTAAAAATACTGAATGCATATATTTTTCTTTCTTTTTCTTTTCTCTCTTTTTTTTTTTTGAGACAGTCTCTCTCTGTTGCCCAGGTTGGAGTGTAGTGGTGCGATCTTGGTTCACTGCAACCTCCACATTCTGGGTTCAAGCAATTCTCCTGCCTCAGCCTCCTGAGTAGCTGGGATTACAGGTGTGAGCCCCCTTGCCCAGCTAGTTTTTATTTTTATTTATTTATTTATTTTTGAGACGGAGTCTTGCTGTGTCGCCAGGCTGGAGTGCAGTGGTAGAGGCGGGGTTTTACCATGTTGGCCAGGATGGTCTCGATCTCTTGACCTTGTGATCCGTCCGCCTCGGCCTCCCAGAGTGCTGGGATCACAGGCGTGAGCCTCCATGCCCGGCCATTTTCCTTGATTACTGAGTTTTTTGGCAGTCTCTTAAATTTTGAACTTGTCTCACTGTAGTCCTGGCCCTTAATAGGGATCAAACTTTTTCCACAAAGGGCTAGATAGTAAATATTTTCAGCTTTGCAAGCCATAGAGTTTCTGTTGCTTCTGTTCTTCTATTACAGAAGCAAATATAGACAATACGTGTGTAAATAGGTATGGTGGTGGGCCAGATTTGGCCTAAGGGCTGACCTCTGTTTTAGATCATGACAATGTGAGCATACGATTAAAAAAAAAATTGTGACTCTGAATGAATACCATAGTTTTGTTAAAAGTGCTGCCATCTCTGCTTCAAATGGGCAATTCTAGTTTTTCAAGGTGCTAGAGGTATTTTTGGAAAATTGTGTTTTTTTTTCTTTTTCTTTTTTTTTTTTTTTTTTGAGATAGAGTTTCACTCTTGTTGCCCAGGCTGGAGTGCAATGGTGCTATCTTGGCGCATTGCAACCTCCACCTCCTGGGTTCAAGCGATTCTCCTGTCTCACCCTCCCAAGTAGCTGGGATTACAGGCATGCATCAGCTACACGTGGCTAATTTTGTATTTTTAGTAGAGACCGGATTTCACCACGTTGGTCAGGCTGGTCTCAAACTCCTGACCTCAGGTGATCCACCTGCCTCGGCCTCCCAAAGTGCTGGGATTACAGGTGTGAGCTGTTGCACCCAGCCAGAAAATTGTTTTTTCAAATTCTCATTCTGTTAATGTGGTTTTTATAAGTCATTATAAGTTTTAGCTTTCAAATCAATGACATTCTCAGTATATACTCTCCACCATTATTCTATACCATATTTTCATTGGATTTTGGAGTTTATCTTCCTTTCTGCACATAACTAATTTAATTTGCTTTGTAAGCTGCAGTGGTTTTCATCAGCTGGTGAACTTATTTCCAAGTTCTAGAAACGCCAAGCCCTGTAACCATTTTATAGCAATAAGATTATTTCCTAAGTTGATTTAACTTTAAAAAATCTGTAACTAGTATGTTTAAGTAGTGATTGATGTTAAGGCTGATTGTTATTTCTCAATTGTTAGACATGTTTCCTTTGTTGACTGTCCTGGCCACGATATTTTGATGGCTACTATGCTGAACGGTGCAGCAGTGATGGATGCAGCTCTTCTTTTGATAGGTAAATACCTCACAATTGGTTTGGACAAATCAATGTGGAACAAATCCAAGATGAAATATTTAAAGGGGAACTAACGCCTGTAAGGACCATATCTATTACCTAAGGGTGACATGAATGGGAACTAACATGTCATCCAGGATGACTTTCCTACCTACCAGCTATCACAAAATACTCAAAAAGATAGACTTGGGGCTGATAGCTTGTGAGAATTCTTGTGGTAGCATTTGAGAAAAAGAAAAAAAGTCAATAGTTCATTTTTCTCATTTAAATCACATGAGGTGATTTATTTAGTTTTAAATGTGTGTGTAAAACTATTTGTGTTATGGTTTGTGTGTGTGTATATGTCTGAACTGTCTACTGTGGAAGTATTTTAAGATACAAATACCATTCATAATACGTGCTGAAGTCTAGGAATAAGTGGAGTTTTGAAGGGTAGCGTATGCTTTGTTTCTTATGTTAGCTGTTGAGAGATTTCATTACTATGGGATAAAATTTTTTAAAAGCTCCTGGTGCAGTGGCTCACGCCTGTAATCCCAGCACTTTGGGAGGCTGAGGTCGGCAGATCACCTGAGGTCAGGAGTTTGAGACCAGCCTGAGCAACATGGAGAAACCCCCCTCTCTACTACAAATACAAAATTAGCCTGGTGTGGTGGCGCATGCCTGTAATCCCATCTACTCGGGAGAATCTCTTGAACCTGGGAGGCAGAGGTTGCGGTGAGCCAAGATTGCGCCATTGCACTCCAGTCTGGGCAACAAGAGCAAAACTGCATCTCAAAAAAAAAAAAAAAAAAGCGACTGGACATGGTGGCTCATGCCTGTAATCCTAGCACTTTGGGAGGCCGAGGCAGGCGGATCACTTGAGGTCAGGAGTTCAAGACCAGCCTGGCCAACAGGGCGAAACCCTGTCTCTACTAAAACTACAAAAAATTAACCAGGCTTGGTGGCGCATGCCTGTAATCCCAGCTACTTGGG
>NW_026653566.1:0-12106 GCF_009828535.3 Hylobates moloch | reverse complement strand
TCCTAGCTATAAATCCTGACGATTAAATAATTCAGAATTATTTCCTCGTCTGCATCATCCTGATATATATTCCTATGTTGCCCACACTGTGTTCAGTGGTAGTAACACATGCTACATTATGCATGTACATTTTCTTTTTTCTTTTTGTTTTTAGACAGAGTATCACTCTGTTGCCCAGGCTGGAGTGCACTGGCATGATCTTGGCTCACTGCAACCTCTGCCTCCTGGCTTCAAGCGATTCTGCTGCCTCAGCCTCCCAAGTAGCTGGGATTACAGGTGTCCACCACCATGCCTGGCCAATTTTTGTATTTTTACTAGAGACGGGGTTTCACTTCTGGGCTGGGCTGGTCTCAAATTCTTGACCTCGTGATCTCCTCCTCGGACTCCCAAAGTGCTGGGATTCGCATGTTCATTTTCCAGTCACTATTTATGCATTCTTCAATCATACTGCTTTTCTCAGTATATACATACATAAAATGTTTTCTGTGCATGAAGCCTTATTCTAGGCACTGGGGATAGACCAAAAACAAAAAAAAAATCGGATAATCTATTCCCCTGCCCCCTTGAAACTCACGGTCAAACAGGAGAAAAATATATGAAACAAAAGAATAAAGTAAATAATTTTGTCATTTGAATAAACACAAAGATAGAGTGATATTATAGAACAAAATCCTCAAGTACGTTTGGACAATGAATAAGAGTTTTTAAAGAAATGCCATTTAAATAGATACTTTAAAAATAAAGAAAGATTCACCGAATGACAGGGATCAAGGAGGAACTATGAATAAGTAAAATTAACCTAGAGAGGAACTTAAGGAAGAAACGTAGATCAGAATGTGCAGAGCTTTGAAAGAGTCATTTTAAGAATGTTCTTACCTTATCTGAAGGGTACTGGGAAGATACTGAAAAGTTTCAGCAGAAGGGTAACTTGATCTCATTTGTATTTTTAAAGAAATTATTCTAGTTTCTGTTTGTGGAGCAAGAAAAAAGAAAGATTGTTTGGGAAAGAACAGGAAGTGGGGGAAGATCATGAGTAGAATTCTACAAGTAGGTTTTGCAAATATATGTCTAGAGCTAGAAGAAATATATGGTACAGATATAAATTTGGGTCCCTTCAGTCTATCATTATTAAAGGAAAGAATGGGAGTAGGTGAGATTGCATTGAGTGTATATTGCAAGAAGAGTGGGGAAAAGAAATTATGAGGAACTTCAACACTTTAAAATTAAGTAGAAAAGTAGGACCTGGTAATGAACAATCAAGAAGCAAGAATTATAGAGGTGTGAGGAACATCCTCAGAATGAGGTTACATTGTATGATGGGTGCTGTGATCACAGCCCTCTTTAAGGGTGGCCTCAACTGCCTGCAACCAATGACTGATCAATATACGGATATGAATGCACAGTCTACCCGTTCCCACTAGAACTTGGCCTTTATACAACTCTGAAGTGTTATTTTACCAGTGTCCCCATAGGCTGAAGCTGCATCCAGCCCACTTTCTCTCCTTGTCCTACCATGCTTCTCTCTACTTTCCTAGGTATTGATCCCAAGAGAATTCCATAAAAGACATCCTTCTTGTTAGTATCCATCTGACATTCTCCTTCCCTGGGAACACAACTGGTAGCACATGGAAAACTGCACCATTTTCTGAGAAGACTGTATTTGTTCCAGTGTATTACCTTCACTCATTCATCAAGATCAGTTAACTCCATTTATGTGGGTCTATTTCTGGGCTCTCTATTCTGTTCTATTTATCTATTTGTCTATTCTTTCACCAACACCACACTAACTTGATTACAATAGCTTTATAGTAAGTCAAAGTTTGATAGCATCACTCCTCCAATTTTATTCTTCTTCAATATTAAATTGGCAATTCTGATTCTTTTGCTTCTCTGTATAAACGTTAGAATCAGTTTGTTGATATCTATAGAATAACTTGCTAAGATTATTTCGGACTGTGTTGAAACTATAGATCAAGTTTGGGCGAACTGATATCTTGACTACCTTGAGGTTTTTATACAAAAGCATGAAATAGATCCTTTTTTTTTTTTTTTTTTGACAGGATCTCACTCTGTTACCCAGGCTGGAGTGCAGTGGCATGATCTCTCAGATTCAAGCTATTCTCCTGCCTTAGCCTGCAGAGCAGCTGGGATTATAGGCGCCTGCCACTGTTCTTAGTAGAGATGGAGTTTCACCATGTCAGCCAGGCTGGTCTAGAACTCCTGACCTCAGGTGGTCTGCCTGTCTCACTCTCCCAAAGTGTTGGGATTACAAGCATGAGCCACCGCACCCAGCCTAGTTCTTTGTTATCTTTTATGAGAGTTTCGCTGTGTTCCTTACATAGATTTTGTACATATTTTGTTAGATTTATACCTAAGTATATCATTTTGAGGGATAATAATGTAAATGTTAGTGTGTTTGTAATTTCAAATTGTGCTTGTTCATTGCTAATATGTAGAAAAGCAACTGAGTTTTGTATATTAACCTTATATTCTGATAGCTTTCTATAATCACTAATATTCCAGGAGTTTTTCTGAGAATTCTTTTGGATTTTTTTTATGTCAACAATCATGTCATCTGCAAACAAGGAAAGTTCTTTTTATTCTTTTCCACTCTATATTTTAAAATTTTGTTTTCTTATTTGATTAGCTCGAACTTGCAGTACAATCTTGAGAAGAGTGGTGAATTGAATCTCCTTGCATTTTTCCTGATCTTAACGTGGAAGCTTTGAGTTTCTCACTGTTACGTATGATATTAGCTGTAGATTTAGAGCTTTTTCCAGATATGCTTTATCAACTTGAAGAAGTTCTCTGTTCCTAGTTTACTGAGAATTTATCGTGAATGGGTGTTTGATTTTGTCAAATGTTTTTTCTTCATATATTAGTATTATCATGTAATTTTTCTTCTTCAGTCTGTTGATGTGATGGGTTACATTAATTCATTTTTAAATATTTAACCAGACTTGCATGCCTAGATAAATCTAATTTGGTTGTGGTGTATAATTCTTTTTATACATGTTCAATTTAATTTGCTAATATTTTCTTGAGTATTACTGCAGCTATTTTCCTCACAGACATTGTTTTGTAGTTTGCTTTTCTTATAATATCTTTGATTTTTCTATTAGGGTAAAGCTGGCCTCAAATAATGAGTTTGAAAGTATCTCCTTTGTTTTTGCCTTCCAAAAGAGACTGTGGAGAATTGGCATAATTTATTTTATTTATAAATGTTTGCTAAAATTCCTCCCTGAACTCATCTGGGTCTGGTGTTTCTATTTTGGTAACTGATTAAGTCAACTTCCTTAATGGATATAAGCCTATTATAACTGTGTTTCTTTCAGTGTAAGATTTGACAGATGGTGTCTTTTAAGGAATTGGTCAATTTTATTTGGATTACCCAATTTGGAAGCATAGATTTGTTCGTAATATTCTTTTACTACCCTTTTAATGCCCATAAATCTATAGTGATGTCCTCTTTTTCATTTCCGATATTGGTAATTCGCGTGGTCTCTCTCGTTCTCTCTCTCTTCCACTCCGATCTTTTCAAATAACCAGTTTTTTGTTTCACTGATTATTGGTATCTGTCTTTAGTTTCATTGATCCCTCCACTAATTTTTATTATTTCTTTTCTCTGCCTACTTTGGATTTAATTTGTTCTGTTTTTCTAGTTTCTTAATGTGGAAGCTTATATTGTGGCTTGTTCTCTCATCTTTCCTAACATGTGCATTCGATGCTATAAATTTCCCTCATGCATTGCTTTTGTTGCCTCCCACAAATTTTGATAAACTGTATTTTCTTTTAAATTCAGTTCAAAATATATTTTTAATTTCTCTTGAGATATTTTATTTGACCCATGGGTAATTTAGAAACGTGTTATTTAACCTCCAAGATTTTGAGATTTTTCCAGCTGTCTTTCTGTGATCGACCTAGTGTAATTCCATTGTAGTCTGATAGCAGACAATGCATGGTTTCTATTTTTTTTAATTTGTTAAGGTGTGTTTTATTGTTCAGATGTAATCTATCTTGGTGAATGTTCTATGTGAGCTTGAAAGACTGTGTAATACGCTATTGTCAGATAAAGTTGTCTATATGTCAGTTACATCCAAATGATTTGGTAATGCTGTACATCCATGTCCTTACCAATTTTCTGCCTGTTGGATTTGTCCATTTATGGTGGCAGGCTATTAAGGTCTCTAATTATAAGAGTGGATTTATGCATTTTTCCTTGCAGTCCTATCAGTTTTTGCCTCACATGTTATAACACTCTGATGTTAGGTGCATACACATTAAGGATTTTTATGTGCTCTTGGAGTATTGACCCTTTATCATTATGTAATATTTTTCTTTATCCCTGATAACTTCCTTTGCTCTGAAGTCTGTTCTGTCTGAAATTGATATAGCTACTCCTGCTTTCTTTTGATTAGTGTTAGCATAGTATATCTCTCACCATCCTAATTTTTACTTTTAATCTATGAGTCTTTAGATTTAAGACTTTTTATAAATAACATATAATTGCTTATAGTTTCTTGATCCATTCTTACAGTCTTTGTCTATAGTGTGTTAATATCATCCATATTAATTACAATTAAAATTACTTGCCCTACAGGTTGCAATATACCTTTACATCTAATCCAAATGCACTTTAAAACAATGCTTTACTGCCTCATGGGTAGTGTGTGAACTTTATAACAAAATAATCCTAATTACTCACTCCTGTCTCTTGTATCATTAGTGTCACTCATTTTATTTACACATAGCCATATATATATGAACAGAAGTGTAAACAATCTAATTCATTATTGCTATTATTATTTTGAAGCAACTATTAGATAAAATAACAAAAATAAAAGGTTTATCTTCACTTATTCCTTTTCTGATTCTTTTCACTTATTTATGTAGATATGACTTTGTAACCTGTATACTTTTCCTTCTTTCTACATAACTTCTTTTTTTAACATTTCTTGCAAGGCAGATCTACTGACAAAACATTCTCTCAATTTATGTTTGAGGATGTCTTTCTTTCTCTTCCACTTTTGGAAGATAATTTTGCAGGGTACAGAATTCTAGCTTGGAGAGTTTTTTATTTCTACCAAGACATTAAATATTTAAACCCATTCTGTTCTTGCTTGCACAGCTTCTGAAAAGAAGTCAGATATAATATTTTTCTTTGATCTTTTATAAATAGGTATTTTAAAAATCTGGCATCTTTTCAGGCTTTTTCTTTGCCTTTCATTTTCTGAAGTTTGAGTATAATATGCCTACGTGCAGGTTTTCTGGCATTTATCCTCGTTGGTGTTCTCTGAGCTTTCTGGATCTGTGGTTTGGTGTCTGTCATTAATTTGGGAGAAACTCTGTTATTATTGCTTCAAATCCTGCTTCTTTCTTTCTTCTTCTTGTATTCGCTTTATGCCTAGTTTTTAGTTGTTTCACATTTCTTGGATATTATATTCTGATTTATTTCATCATTTGTCTCTTCTCTTTTCTATTTTGGATGTTTCTGTAGTCATATTCTCCAGCTCAGAGAGGCTTTTCTCATACACGTCTAGTCTGTTAATGAACACATCAAAGGCACTCGCCATTTCTGTTAGTTTTTAAACTCTAACACTTCTTTTTGATTCTTTTTTTATAATTTTCATCTGTTTACATTGTCTATGTGTTCTTCCAAGTTATTTATTTTTCTATTAAAGCTCATAGCATATTGATCATAGTTACTAAATAAAAAATTTCTTGTCTAATAATTCCAACTTTCTTGCCATATCTGACTCTGATTTTGATGATTGTTCTTTGTTTTCAAATTGTGCTTATTACATTTTAGTATGCCTCGTAATATTTTGTTGAAAGGAAGACATGATGTACTGGGTAAATAGAACTGCAGCAAACAGGCCTTTAGTAGATTGGTAAGGTGTTGCAGTAGAGGAAGTTATTAGTATTTTGTTAAGCCTGTGACTTCGGACTATGAACTTCACCTGCTTCTCAGCCCCATCCACAACCTCTGCCCATTGGGTGACATAGGATGACAAGCAGTGGCTGAAGTTGGGTGATATGGTTTGGCTGTGTCCCCACCCAAATCTCATACTGAACTGTAGTTCCCATAGTCCCCACGGGTCATAGGAGGGACTTAGCGGGAGGTGACGGAATCCTGGGGGTCGTTACCTCCATGCTGTTCTCATGGTGGTGGGTGAATTCTCCTGACATCTGGTGGTTTTATAAGCGGCTTTTCCTCCCCTTCGCTCTCACTTCTTGCTGCCACCACATGAAGAAGGATGTGTTTGCTCCGCTTCCACCATGAGTGTAAGTTTCCTGAGGCTTCTGCAGCCAGGCCGTACTGTGAGTCAATTAAACCCCTTTTCTTCAGAAATTACTCAGTCTCAAGTATGTCCTTTTGCTGCGTGAGGACAGACTAATACACAGGATATTTTCCTTCCTTCACGTCAGTTAGGCTTTGACAATGCCCCAGACGGTCAGTCCCTGATAAAATAGTTTCTCTGGGAGACAAGTCTTTAAGAACGGATGCCCTTTTGTATTTCAAATCGGTTCATTTCTCCCTCTCCCCTCCAGAAGCTTGAGAGATTTTTATCCAATATTCACTGTGAGGACCTGGTAGAGTTCTTAGAGCTCAAATTCACAAAAGTGTGGGGGCCCTTTGTGACGGGCTCCCTTGGAGCTTTTAGTTCTCAGAGTTGTCCATAGTGGGCCTCCAGCAATTCCTCAATTACGGTTCAGGTTTCCCTACTCTGGCACTGGTTCCCACAGGTGTTACTGCTGACGGGTTTCTGTGCAAGTAGGTTTTGAATCTCTATCTGCCTGTGTGTCTCTCTGATTTCAGGGGCAACAGTTTGCTCTGTGATCTGACCTCTAGATGGATCTAAAAAGAACTGTTAGTTTTTCATTTGATAAGCTTTTAACTTGTTGTTAGAATGAAGTGGTGACTGCTAAGCTCTTTACATGCTGTAATGAAAACTGCAAGTCTCATGTATATTTTTTATTTTAAAAAAACCTGCTAGATTTACTTCCATTTAAAAGATAAAGATATGCAGTGCTTGTGATTTTTTGTTTACTTTTTTAAAAGTAGAAACAAAAACTGGGATTCCTTGATATCTGATAAATTAGCTTTTGTAAATCAGGTCAAAATTCCATAGCATTCCTATAATACTCAAGTAAGGTAAGATAAGAATCAAACATTTGTTAAAGGTGTCTTTGAGAATGAATTGGTTTGTCAGTGATTCTTAAGAACTTTAGAAATCCACTTAGTGATATGTTTCTATATGCATATACTCAATTTTCCATGCATACATATCATATATGTATATGTGTGTGTGTGTGTGTGTATGTAAACTGGGGGGTTTGTGTTACACAAACTCTGAAGCAGATCATGGATAAGCTTTAAGCACAAGAATAGTCAGCATTTCCAAGCACACAGGTGTTACATGAGTTTTCATAAATTTTTTTTTTAAATGCCTAAATATTACCTAAGTAATGTAGTTGGGTACTAATTCAGACACATTCTGAATCTTTATGTGTTTCATTTTACTTTATTAATTTAATTAAGCTAGGTTTCTATATGTTTCACAGAATAAGATGTGGTCCAAGGATTGGATGAGTCCACAGAGAATACCCTAATTGCCTCTTGAGCAGCAAGGACATATTAATGTGATTTCATTCTGTAAGGTGGTAATTCTTCTGTCAGTTTATGTAGATAGAAAAGAAATGTAAACCCCGTAATTTAAAAATCCATTTACAGACATGAGAAGATGGAGACAGGGCACTAGTATGGACAGACTTTAGAGGAAACCGCACGCCAGATATTATAATGGAAACCCTAATATGTAGCCAAATTCGGGTCAGGACAGGTGGAATAATATTGAGGGATTTAGAATAGGTTAGGGTTTAATTCCTGCATCTGTGCCTCAATTAACTGTGTAATTTTGAGTAAATTCCTCATCCTTTCTGTTCCTCAGCTTTCTTATCTGTAAAACAGTAGTAATAACTGCCTCATAGAATTGTGCTGAAAATTAAATGATATAATATAATGACATAATGTTCATAAAATATGTAGCACAATTAATGGCACATGATAAATGACTAATTAGGACTCTGGTGGCTGTGGAGAAGACTAAGCAACTCCACCTTAAGGAACAGCCACTTCTTACTTCATATGACTAAAAAGTCTACATGAGTCATATGAAGAGCTTACATAACTATTTTCTTTTTGTTTCTTTGTTTCTCAGATTTGCATTCTTCTATATATTTGGCTTCATACTTAAGGTTTGCTTTTATGATTACAACATGGCAGCAGCTGTTTCTCATATTCCCTCACGAAAGAGCACAAAAGTGTCTGCTTTTTTCTAGGAATTCCATTAATTCTTACATATCATTGGTTCTGCATGGATTTTTCTCCCCAATACAATATCCAGCAGTCCCAGTTCCATTAAAAACAATAGACTGAGAGCGGGTAAGTGGCCGTTTCCCAGGTATCAGTTGGAAGAAGCTCACCAATGGATGGGTGGCTTTCCAATGCCTCCCTGATGAGCATGCAGTTGTGGTAACCGTCATGTTGCCATCATTGTTGACATTGCCATGATGATGGAATTTTGGTGGCCAATTTAGAGGAGAGAGAAAAGGGTGTGCACCTGAGAAAGTCTACATGCTATTCAATTATTTCTGCTTTGTAACATATAGAATAAAAGGAAAGACATTCAAACGGGAAATAAGTACATAGAAGAAGCCATAGGAAGTGTAGACTTTTGGGACAGGAGGGAACATTTCAGATGCTGGTTCTATCAGGGAACTGGTGAAAGACAAAAAGTGCTCTATGAATCTAAACTCAGATGTTGACCTACATATTTTTGAAATCTAAAAGCTTAGTTTCTACACTTAAATTTAAAGTGCAAAAATCACAAACTAGTCTAGCAAAAAGTGTATTTTTTTTCCTTCCCATGCTGTTGCTAAAAAAAAAAAACAAAAACAAAAACTTATCTAGTTCTCATGATGAACAGTGGCCAATCTCAAAGACTCCCAGTGCAACTTCGGAATAATAGAATTTTTGTCATCCTTAACTCTCATTTTAAAAATATTATCATTTTATTTCCTGACCTTAATATTTTTCCAAATGCTCTAAACTTTGCAGTATTTATATTCTTATGCTCACTATTCATATGACTTTTATACTTCTGTCTTCTACTGCTATCAATTTTTAATGATTTATACATCCCTACCTTAATCTCAGATCTTTCTCCTGGGCCCCAGGCCTGCAATTCCATTCCCTTTTGACTGATAGAGAACTGATGTTTAACACCCCTGATACTGAATTTATTATCTCCTTCCCAAAGGTGTTCATATTACATTTCATTTCAGTGAATTTCATCATAATTCATGCTGTCTCCCACACTGTGAAGGAAGAACCTCCTCTTTTGATCTTTCCTCCCTCATTACATATATTCCATCACCAAATACGTTTGGTTGATTTAATTTAGAAAAGCTTCTTAAGTCTGTAGTCTCTACTCTATGCCCGTGGTGATTGCCTTGGTCCGGGTCTTCATGAGCTCACATTTTGAAAAAAATCATTGATTTATTCACAAAATATTTACTGAGTAGCTACTACGTCCCAGGCAACATTGTGGTCACTGAGGCTATGGCAATTATCTCAAAAGATATAAAAAATGGCATACTCATGGGAAAATCATAACTAATCCTGTAATGATTTTTTCAAAGAAAAATAAAATAGGAAATAAGGAAAGAGAGTAGCAGCGACTGTTATTTAAAGGTGATTCAAATCAATCTCTGTAAAGTGGCAATATTTGAGCAGAGACTTGAAGGAGATAAAGACAAAAGGCTTGTCACTCCCTCCACTCTTACTGGCCTCTACTAACTTGTCACTCTCTCCTAAACAATCTTTTCCAGGGAACACAGGAGTTATTTTGTATACAGATAAGAGTCAATTATGTAGCTCTTCTATTTAAGAAACTGCCAGTTGTTTACCCTCTTGTTCCTGCTTCTCATTTCCCACTCCGCATCCTATACTCTCATCATCTACCCTTCCCATTGATCTCTGCACATAGCATAACTTTTTATGCCTTTACACACTTAGTTTTAAAAAAATCAAAAAGGAACATTCCTCTTCTCAATCCATTAAATTTCTGCTAAACCCTTAAGGACTCATCTTAAATGTCACTTTCTCTGGTGAGTCTTCCCTAATTTCTGGTAGTAAGAGTAGTCACATCATCTCTTATACCTACTTTGTCATGGTATGTAACACAGTAGATTGAAATTTCTTACCTTTTACATCAGTCTACCTTTAGGGCGGTGATTGACATTTATTTGGGCATATGGCTCAGTGACTGAAGCTTGTAGATAGTAAATATGTTTGTTGAATGAATCAAGTAGCTTGGAGTGAAGAAAGGAGATTAAAGGTTGGGGGCTCAATTATCTTTGCCAGTCAGAAAAATCTGTGGCTTGATTCTATTTTCATTAGCAAAATAAAGTTATATTTTATATGCATGTCTACACTTCTGCATCTGAGTATTTTGCTCTTGAGGCTTTCCTTTATCTTTTCTTTCAGTTTTTCTGGTGTGTGTGGGTGTATGTGTGTGTGTATTTTCATGTGCCATTTTGTATTCTATATACAGGACAAAGGGAAATTGTACAGACTTAAAACCATGATAGTTTAGCTACTTACAGGCCTTTAAAGGACAGGTGTGGTATCCAGCTCGAGAGAAATGAGAACATCTATGAAAAGGGGACCTTAAGCTCTTATCCAGCAGCCTCAGACATGGGTTGTTTTCTGATGGCAAATTTCTCTGCAGGAGCTGAGTGAAGTGAAACATATCTAAGTGTTCAATTCACGTCTGCTTTGGTGACATAGGTGAATTTTTCATTCTCATCCAATTCTATGCCAGGTATTGAAAGATAGAGAAGTATTAAAAGAAGTTATTTATTATTTTTATTATTGTTTATTGATTGCTTAACTATGTGAGGCTGAGCTAAATTCATATTATCAAATATTACCCATTTCACTATCCCTTTGTTGAGGCATAATTTTCACCATTTACAGAGAAAATCGGTTCAGATAGGTTTAGTTACATGACTATTCATACATCTATTAGGAAGTAGAGCTGGGACAGAATTCAAGTATCTACATCAGTCTACATAAATCTACGTTTTAGAACCATAGATTGTTAATTTCCATCTAGTAAGCATCTAAGTAATGCCTGCTTAAAAATGTAGTTTGTACATGGAATAGAATATATATACACACATACATATATGTATGTATATATATATGTGTATATATATAAAATTTTGTAAAAAAAGTATAAAACTCTAATTTTCAATGACTCTCATGAATTTTCCCTTAAAGTAACTTGAAAGTGGTTGCTAATGCCCCTGATTTCTTGCCACAAAGCCCTTAAAGAGCTGTGTTTTTAAAAGAGCTATAAATTTCACTTGGTTGAATTTTTTTCCGTTAACAAGCCAGTCTCTTTAGCATTAGAGAATATTTTTATAAAGGAATACTAATAGGACAAACAATTGTAAGACTGCATGTCATACTGGCAAAATCAAGGATTAAAAATAGTTTTAAGAATGCTTTAAATATGGTAATTCCAGTGCCGCAAAGAAAAAGATGATCTATTTTCTCTTCTTCGTTTGCATAAAGAGTCATATATCTTACTACATAGCCTTGGCCTATTTAGATCTGTTGTAGATGGTTGGAAAAGAAATTTTAACAGATAATTTGCCCCTGAAATAAGTGAAAATGATGAAAATAAAGACTGACATCTAATTTTAAAATGCTTTCATTTATAAATGTGACAACTGAGTAGACAGTGAGCAGACATACATGATCAAAAAATTCTTTGTAAGCAACTCCTCAGATCCATTTAGGGGTTCTTTGATTAAACAAATAGAGTGAATCTGAAACTTAACAATGGCAGAAATTAGCATCTTTTGCAGAAACGAAAAAGAATGTGTTATCCTCCTACCATCAGGCTAAAATACTGTTTTTTACAACATAATCCAGGCTTCAGTTCTTCCACCTGGAGTCCTGCACAAGTTGGTCTTTGGGAACAGTAGAAAAAAACATGGTTGAATTTTACTTTAGGACTGAATTATAAAT
>NW_026653565.1:9213-12110 GCF_009828535.3 Hylobates moloch | reverse complement strand
ACCCTGTGTCTAGCTCAGGGTCTGTGAATGCACCAATCGACACTCTGTATCTAGCTACTCTGGTGGGACCTTGAAAAACCTTTATGTCTAGCTCAAGGATTGTAAATACACTAATTGGCACTCTGTATCTAGCTCAAGGTTTGTAAACACACCAATCAGCACCCTGTATCTAGCTCAGGGTCTGTGAGTGCACCAATCGACACTCTGTATCTAGCTGCTCTGGTGGGGCCTTGGAGAACCTTTGTGTGGATATTCTGTATCTAACTGATCTGATGGGGATGTGGAGAACCTTTATGTCTAGCTCAGGGATTGTAAACTTGTAAACGCACCAATCAGCGCCCTGTCAAAACAGACCACTCGGCTCTACCAATCAGCAGGATGTGGGTGGGGCCAGATAAGAGAATAAAAGCAGGCGCCCGAGCCAGCAGTGGCAACCCGCTCAGGTCCCCTTCCACACTGTGGAAGCTTTGTTCTTTCACTCTTTGCAATAAATCTTGCTACTGCTCACTCTTTGGGTCCACACTGCTTTTATGAGCTGTAACACTCACCGCGAAGGTCTGCAGCTTCACTCCTGAAGCCAGCGAGACCACGAGCCCACCGGGAGGAACAAACAACTCCAGACGTGCCGCCTTAAGAGCTGTAACACTCACTGCGAAAGTCTGCACCTTCACTCCTGAGCCAGCGAGACCATGAACCCACCAGAAGGAAGAAACTCCGAACACATCGAACATCAGAAGGAACAATCTCCGGACACACCGCCTTTAGAACTGTAACACTCACCTCGAGGGTCTGCGGCTTCATTCTTCAAGTCAGTGAGACCAAGAACCCACCAATTCCGAACACAATACTACATCCGTCATGGGGAGGCTCTATTCTTGTGGCAAAAGGGCCCTAATCAAGGGACTTGGGCTGATACAGCAGAAATCATCCAGAGTGTCAGGAGTCACTGTGGCTGGGAAAAAAAAAAAGCTCCAGAGGAACCCACCCCGGTATTTAAATGCACCAGCCCTGAAGTGACACATATTTTTTTTGTGTATGTAAGACTGGTCTGTCACCCAGGCTGGAATGCAGTGGTGCAATCATGGCTCACTGCAGCCTCAACCTCCTGGGCTTAAGTGACCTTCCTACTGTCTCGTCTCCTGAGTAGCTGGGACTACAGGTAAGTGCTACCACACCTGGCTAGTTTTTTTTTTTTTGTAGAGACAGGGTTTCACCATGTTGCCCAGGCTGGTCTTGAACTCCTGACCTCAGATGAACCACCCACCTTGGCCTCCCAAAGTGCTGAGATTATGGGTATGTCTCCGTGCCTGGCCCACCTGGCTAAGTTTTTTGTTTTTTGAGACAGAGTCTTACTCTGTCGTCCAGGCTAGAGTGCAGTGGCATGATCTCAGCTCACTGCAAGCTCCGCCTCCCGGGTTCACACCATTCTCCTGCCTCAGCCTCCTGAGTAGCTGGGACCACAGGCGCCCGCCACCACGCCAGACTAATTTTTTGTATTTTTAGTAGAGATGGGGCTTCACCATGTTAGCCAGGATGGTATCAACCTCCTGACCTCGTGATCAGCCAGCCTCGGTCTACCAAAGTGCTGGGATTACAGGCGTGAGCCGCCGCGCCTGGCCCACCTGGCTAATTTTTTAAACCTTTTTTTCTTATTTGTAGAGATGGAGTCTCACTGTGTTGCCCAGGCTGGTTTCAAACTCCTGGGCTCAAACCATCCTCCTGCCTTGACCTCTCAAAGTGCTGGCATTGCAGGTGTGAGCCACTGTGCCCAGCTTGTTCGCTATTCTTGAGTACCACCCAGTCTAAAGGGATCCAGGAAGTTTAACCTACCATGTGCTCTGAAGATAGGTCTAGAAATATTTGGTGAACAGACTAATGGCTACTTCAAAAAGAAATATTTTGGCGGCCGGGTGTGGTGGCTCATGCCTGTGATCCCAGCACTTCGGTAGGCTGAGGCAGGAGGATTGCTTGAGCTCAGGAGTTTGAGACCAGCCTGGGCAACATGCAAAACCTCATCTCTACAAAAAATAGAAAAATTAGCTGGGTGTGGTGGTGTGAGCCTGTAGTCTGGCTACTTGGGTGGCTGAGATAGGAGGATTACTTGAGCCTCTGAGGCGAGGCTGCAGTGAGCCATGATCGCACCACTGCACTCCAGCCTGGGCAAAAGAACAAGACCCTGTCTCAAAGAAAAAAAAATACATATATATACATATATATGTATATAGGCATGTTGTTTATTTTCATATTTTTTCAACTTGTTCCATCCCTTTATTTTTTCACTAAACCTTTATTGTTTTGAATCTTTCACCAGCTTTTCATGTGTCAATTCAATGTTGGTTTATTATTCTAGAAATCAGAAATATATCAAGAATTTAATTAATTAGAGTGATTGTTCTCTTCCAGATAGTCTTACTTCTGTTCCCTTGCTTTTTACAAGTTTATTCTTTTCAATATAATTTTTCTACAAAGAACTATGACAGTTTGTACAGGAAATGGTTCACTAGAAAACAAACCCTGAGAATGAGATTCTGAAATCGGATCACTCATCACCCATCAAATGGCAACAAAAGCCCATGGCAACAGGTAAGAGGGGCAGCAATCATGTCCGGCATGCTAAAGCATCACAATCGGACACATGGTGGAATGGGATGAGGAACAGGTGGACAGGAACGCACTGGGTTATGCACTAGCTCTAGCACTTCAGCAATATGGCAGCATTGACAATTATACACATATGGGGTTGGCTGGCTCTTGTCCATTGCCTTGGACACCTTGAAGAAAGAGAATGACTGGCCTAGATCAGATAGCTCAGGGCATTCTGTGAAAGACCAGTGTTTAAAGGGAGCCTAATTTCTTTCTTTCTTTCTTTCTTTCTTTCTTTCTTTCTTTCTTTCTTT
>NW_026653565.1:0-8813 GCF_009828535.3 Hylobates moloch | reverse complement strand
GGGTATGTCTCCGTGCCTGGCCCACCTGGCTAAGTTTTTTGTTTTTTGAGACAGAGTCTCGCTCTGTCACCCAGGCTGGAGTGCAGTGGCGTGATCTCAGCTCACTGCAAGCTCCGCCTCCCGGGTTCACACCATTCTCCTGCCTCAGCCTCCTGAGTAGCTGGGACCACAGGCGCCCGCCACCACGCCAGACTAATTTTTTGTATTTTTAGTAGAGATGGGGCTTCACCATGTTAGCCAGGATGGTATCAACCTCCTGACCTCGTGATCAGCCAGCCTCGGTCTACCAAAGTGCTGGGATTACAGGCGCGAGCCGCCGCGCCTGGCCCACCTGGCTAATTTTTTAAACCTTTTTTCTTATTTGTAGAGATGGAGTCTCACTGTGTTGCCCAGGCTGGTTTCAAACTCCTGGGCTCAAACCATCCTCCTGCCTTGACCTCTCAAAGTGCTGGCATTGCAGGTGTGAGCCACTGTGCCCAGCTTGTTCCCTATTCTTGAGTACCACCCAGTCTAAAGGGATCCAGGAAGTTTAACCTACCATGTGCTCTGAAGATAGGTCTAGAAATATTTGGTGAACAGACTAATGGCTACTTCAAAAAGAAATATTTTGGCGGCCGGGTGTGGTGGCTCATGCCTGTGATCCCAGCACTTCGGTAGGCTGAGGCAGGAGGATTGCTTGAGCTCAGGAGTTTGAGACCAGCCTGGGCAACATGCAAAACCTCATCTCTACAAAAAATAGAAAAATTAGCTGGGTGTGGTGGTGTGAGCCTGTAGTCTGGCTACTTGGGTGGCTGAGATAGGAGGATTACTTGAGCCTCTGAGGCGAGGCTGCAGTGAGCCATGATCGCACCACTGCACTCCAGCCTGGGCAAAAGAGCAAGACCCTGTCTCAAAGAAAAAAAAATACATATATATATACATATATATGTATATAGGCATGTTGTTTATTTTCATATTTTTTCAACTTGTTCCATCCCTTTATTTTTTCACTAAACCTTTATTGTTTTGAATCTTTCACCAGCTTTTCATGTGTCAATTCAATGTTGGTTTATTATTCTAGAAATCAGAAATATATCAAGAATTTAATTAATTAGAGTGATTGTTCTCTTCCAGATAGTCTTACTTCTGTTCCCTTGCTTTTTACAAGTTTATTCTTTTCAATATAATTTTTCTACAAAGAACTATGACAGTTTGTACAGGAAATGGTTCACTAGAAAACAAACCCTGAGAATGAGATTCTGAAATCGGATCACTCATCACCCATCAAATGGCAACAAAAGCCCATGGCAACAGGTAAGAGGGGCAGCAATCATGTCCGGCATGCTAAAGCATCACAATCGGACACATGGTGGAATGGGATGAGGAACAGGTGGACAGGAACGCACTGGGTTATGCACTAGCTCTAGCACTTCAGCAATATGGCAGCATTGACAATTATTCACATATGGGGTTGGCTGGCTCTTGTCCATTGCCTTGGACACCTTGAAGAAAGAGAATGACTGGCCTAGATCAGATAGCTCAGGGCATTCTGTGAAAGACCAGTGTTTAAAGGGAGCCTAATTTCTTTCTTTCTTTCTTTCTTTCTTTCTTTCTTTCTTTCTTTCTTTCTTTCTTCTTTCTTTCTTTTGAGATGGAGTCTTGCACTCTCACCTGGGCTGGAGTACAATGGCGCGATCTCGACTCACTGCAACCTCTGCTTCCTGGGTTCAAATAATTCTCCTGCCTCTGCCTCCTGAGTAGCTGGGATTACAGGTGCCCACCACCACACCCAGCTAATTTTTTATAGTTTTAGTAGAGATGGGGTTTCACTATGTTGGCCACGCTGGTCTTGAACTCCTGACCTTGTGATCTGCCTGCCTCAGCCTGCCAAAGTGCAGGGATTACAGGCCTGAGCCACTGCGCCCGCCCAAGGAACTTAATTTCTTTAGGCACTAAAAATCAGGCCCCGGATTTGATTGGAAGGACAGCACAGCTTCAGTGGAGATTGAGTGGTTAGGCTCGTGTCCTGTGCTAAAGTCAGGGTCCTGATAGGGGAGGAGTGGCATCTCGAGGCCGAGGATGCAGCCGTTTGGATGGATGCACCTGAAAACCTAATCCCAACGTTTTCCCTTGAACCCTCTGGGTCAGCAGAAGTGGTTCTTTCTCTCTTGCAGAGCACATCAGGCTTTTATAATTTTCTCCCTGGAGAGCTTGCAAAGACCTTTCTGAGGAAGAGACTTTGCAACATGCTCGTCCTTCTCAAGAGCCACAGCCACACTTTCCTCCTGGACAAGTTTCTTACGGCTGCTGTAACAAATCACCATGAACTCAGTGCCTTAAAACAACGCAGATTTCTCTCTTCCAGTTCAGTAGGTCCACAGTCCATAACCCGTCTCCCTGGGCTAAGCCGAGGTGCTGGTGCAGCTGGCTTCTCCTGGAGGCTTGGGGCAGAGGATCTGTTCCCTTGCCTCTCTCAGCTTCTGGTGGTTGCTGGGATGCCTTGGTTTGTGCCCTTCCTCCATCTCTTTTTTTTTTTGAGACAGAGTCTCACTCTGTCCCCCAGGCTGGAGTGCAGTGGCGCGATCTTGGCTCACTGCATCTTCTGCCTCCCGGGATCAAGGGATTCTCCTCCCTCAGCCTCCCGAGTAGCTGGGACTACAGGTGTGGGCCGCCTTGCCTGTCTAATTTTTGTATTATTAGTAGAGATAGGGTTTTGCCATGATGGCCAGGCTGGTCTTGAACTCCTGGCCTCAAGTGATCCACCCGCCTCCGCCTCCCAAAGTGCTGGGATTACAGGCGTGAGCCACCGCGCCCGGCCTCCTTCTTCCATCTTCAAAGCCATGTCTGTCATTGCATCTCCTTCTCCTCCTCTGCAGTCAAGTTTCCCTCTGCCTCCCTCTTATAAGGACACGTGTGATGATATTTAGGAGTGACTCAGATAAGCCAGAACAATCTCTGCATCTCAACATCTTTAACCTAATCACACTTGCAAAGTTCCTTTTGCTGTAGAAGGTAACATTCACCAGTTCCAGGGATTAAGACCTGGGTATCTTTGGGGGCCATTATTCCATCCAGCACACCTCCCTTTATTGCCTCCAGACTAATAACTAAAAGTAAATCATAGCACAGCCTAAGTGAAGATATACTTTCCAGAAAGGGTAGTTTACTTTGGAGAGAATTGCAGGATCTGGCTAATATAGATCAACAGGAGTTTTAAGGACACCTACAGAGGTGGATCTTGAGGTCATTGTACTGGGGGCTGTAACACAAGGTAGGAGAGGGATGAGTTCATTGGCCTGGGTGTCCTTACCTATGACTCAGGACTTACTGTACTGGCCCCAGACACCTTGAGGAAGCCCTGATATGTTGTTGGAGTGGCTCCTGGAAGCTTGGACATGACAATGACCTACAGGAGTTGAGCTGGAGATGCTGGTGCTGCTTTAGTAGAGTATTGATGAATAGGTCAGATGGCCCACGGGGTCGGGCTTTTTAGAGTCGATTCACTACCTGAGACCCCACCACCGCACTCTTTGATTTACCCGTCTCTGCAAAAGCCACATGGATCATGGTGGATGATGGTGAATGGCCATAAACTTAGCCAAAGTGTAGTCCCAATATAGAATAGATCAACACAGCCTCAGTCACTTGGCATGGGGCTCTTGGTTTGGCAAATGCATTCTTTTGAGTTCCTATCAGCCAAAAGGATCAAAAGTAGTTTGCAGACCAGGTGCGGTGGCTCACATCTATAATCCCAGTACTTTGGGATGATGCTGAGGCGGGCGGATCACCTGAGGTCAGGAGTTCGAGACCAGCCTGGCCAACATGGTGAAACCCCATCTCTACTAAAAATACAAAAAAATTAGCTGGGCGCGGTGGTGTGTGCCTGTAGTCCCAGCTACTTAGGAGGCTGGGGCAGAAGAATTGCTTGAACCCAGGAGGCAGAGGTTGCAGTGAGCCAAGATTGTACCACTGCACTCCAGCCTGGGCGACAGAGTGAGACTCCATCTAAAAAAAAAAAAAAAAAAAAAGTAGTTTGCATTTATGAGAGAAGGGCAGTAAAGCACATTTATTGTCTCACGCCAGGGCTATGTCGGTTCTCTTGTTCTGTGTCACAAAGTTCATACGGGCTTGGCATTCTGCCAAACATCCCACTCATGCACTCCATTGATGACACTGTTCATTTGACCCCGTGGGCAGAGAGTGGACAGTTCTCTGGGTGCCCTAGTCAGACATATCTGTGTTAGAGGGGTGAGAGGAAAACTCTACAGAGATTCAGGAACCTGCATATTGATAGAACTTTTTTTTTTTTTTTTTTTGAGACAGAGTCTTGCTCTGCCACCCAGGCTGCAATGCAGTGGCCTGATCTTGGCTCACCGCAACCTCTGCCTCCTGGGTTCAAGCGATTATCCTGCCTCAGCCTCCCGAGTATCTGGAACTGCAGGTGCCCACCACCATGCCTAGCTAATTTTTGCATTTTTAGTAGAGATGGGGTTTCACCATGTTGGCCAGGCTGGTCTTGAACTCCTGACCTCAAGCAATCCGCCCACCTTGACCTCTCAAAGTGCTGGGATTACAGGTGTGCGCCACTGCACCCAGCTTGGCTAATTAAAAAAAAATATTTTGGTAGAGATGGAGTCTCACTATATTGCCCAGGCTGGTCTCAAACTCCTGGCCTCAAGTGATCCTCCTGCCTTGGCCTCCCAAACCTCTAGGATTGCAGGCATAAGCCACTGTACCCAGTCAAGATGATCAGTTTCAAGTGGGGATCAGAGCATGAGAGATCCAGTCTGTGGTGTAAGTACCTTGCTGCTTGGGCCTTGCCCGATCACAAACCCAACGGTGCAGAAGAAGTATCCATGTAGACAAGGTTGTGTGTCTGCCACACCCTAACAGAAGATTCGTAGCACAGACCCCTAGGGTTAGAGGCAAGTTCATGACTTCTGATGTAGAGAAATGCTCACCCTTAGAAAATCAGCTCCTGGCGTGCTTCTGGACTCTAGTAGACACCAAGCAAGCGCCTAACTAGGAGACATCAAATGACCATGAGATTTCAGCTGTCCATCATGAGCTGGTATTTTCTGATTCCCCAAGTTATAAGGTCAGGTGGACCCAGCAGCACTCCATCATACGATAAAAAGAGTACTTTGGAGTTTAGAGCCAACCAGGTCCAGAGGACATCAGTTACACAACTGTGAAGCCCGGGCCTTGATGTCACCTCTGTCTATTGCAGATGCCTCTCCCTCAGTTCACATCTAAGGCCTCAACTCTGAGCCTCCTGCCTCCCTCTTGTAAGACCCTTGTGAGGATATTAGGCTTACCTGGATACTCCAGCATAACAGCCCCATTTATAGATCCTTAACTTAATCATACTTGCAAAATCCCTTTTATCGTGTAAGGTAACATGTTCATAGGCTCTGGGGATCAGGACATTGACATCTTTGGGGGGCCATTACACAGCCTGCCACATCTACCAACGAGCTGGGCATTCATTCATTCATTTATTCAATAATAAAAAATTGTTATTATTTTTTTTTGAGATGGAGTCTCATTCTGTCACCCAGGCTGGAGTGCAGTGGTGCTATCTCAGTTCACTGCAACCTCCACCTTCCAGATTAAAGCAATTCTCCTGCCTTAGCCTCCCGAGTAGTTGAGATTACAGGTGCACGCCACCATGCCCAGCTAATTTTTGTATTTTCTACTAGAGACAGGGTTTCACCATGTCAGTCAGGCTGGTCTCAAACTGCTGAACTCAAATGATCCACCCACCTCGGCCTCCCAAAGTGCTGGGGTTACAGGCGTGAACCACCATGCCTGGCCAATTTATTTATTAATTTGTTCATGTATTCACCTAGTGGCTCATTGATCAGCCAGAGCCTGGCTGGAGATGGTAACAGCTCCTCGCCAGGGGGAGACCAGATGCTGCTGTGCCTTGTGCCCTCCCCCAGCTCCTCCAGCGCCAGCCCCGCTCCATGCAATCCCGAGGCTTGATCTCCACCTCCCTCTGCCCGTGGGCACACGCAGGTCACTCTGGGCTCACTTCTCTCTCCGCAGGAAAATGAAACCCAGTCGGCTCTGATCCAGCAACACCCACAGAGCATCCATTATGTGCCTGGCACTTTGCGTACATCTGCTTTGTGCCAACCCAACGGGTGGGGCTTCTTATGGCCTTGATAGGCATGGAGGGCTCAGAGAGGCCAGGTGGCTCGCCCAAGGTCACACAGAGTAGGAATGGCAGATAGAACCGAGTCTGGGTGACTCTGCCTCCTGCCACTTCCCCTGTCGAGAAGCCACATTGGGCCGCAGGTATGGCAGTCTCTCTCCAGCTCTGAGTCATTTTTCCTTGGCCCCAAAAGTTAGAGTTCTAGCTCAGTTCCCTCTGAGCCAGCAAGTTCAGGGGGAGTTGGCCGGTGACCCTTGGGAACGGAAGACATTCAGCGTCTTGTGCTGGAGGCCTCCTGGCCACCTGTCTCCTGACTGCTGTCACCTTTTAATAGATTTCTTGGGGAACAAGTAATTTGTTCCTGGAGCTGGCTCGGCGTTCGGCAGGAAGTCCCCGCAGGCCTGGAAGGTCAGCATGGAGCCACTCAAAGGCGACTGCTGGGGGAGGATACCGGGTCGGTGCTGGCCACTTAGCACGGTCGCACCGCCAATTACTGCCCGGCCTGCTTCCTGCCGCAGACATGCCCAGGGCCAGGGCTTTGAACCTGTGCAGGAAGGCCAGCTTCCAGTAAACAACCCAGGGCAGCGGGCAGATTGACAGCGGAGATACAGGACGTCGGGTGGCCGCTGGTGCTGCTCGCCGCTCCTGCTGGCAGACGGACAGGATCACAGTCCCCCGGGGGTCCCCACAGTCAAGGGTGCAGAAGGGCTGTCAGAGTGGCCGAGCCTCACTTCTGGGTAGATAGGCTGCTGCCAAGTCCAGTGGAGTTTTGAGGCCATAGTTTCTAGGCCATGGAAAATGATTTTTCCTGAGTAGGGGAAGGAGCCTCGTCTGTGTCTCCTTGTCAGCCACCAGCCTGGGAGCAGAGATTTGGAGCCAGAAGCTACAGTGGGACATCAGTACCTCTTTGCCTCTCCCCAAGAAGGCCTCAGAAATATTTTGGAGCAGTGGTGACACTGCTAGCCTTCCCACCACCATTTTATTTGGCAGTTAAAATAAAGGAGGTATGCCCATTGTAAGATTCCTTTTGTGTCAAGTTCTAGATTTTTTTTTTTTTGAGGCAGGTTTCTAGCTCTGTTATCCAGGCTGGAGTGCAGTGGCGTGATCATGGCTCACTGTGACCTCTGTCTCCTGGGCTCAAGGGATCCTCCCACCTCAGCCTCTCAAGTAGTTGGGACCACAGGTAAGCACTACGACGCCTGGCTAATTTTTGTATTCTTTTTGTAGAGATGGGATTTTGCCACGTTGCCCAGGCTGGTCTTGAACCCCTGGGCTCAAGGGATCTACCCACCTCAGCCTCCCAGAGTGCTGGGATTACAGGTGTGCTGGGATTCATGTCTGGACTATAATTTTTTGATATGGGAAAGTGGTTCCCTTTATGGAGGGTTGGGGGATTGACTGGAAGGAGCATGAGGAAACTTTCTGATGGTGGTGAAACGTTCTAAATCTTGGTCAGGGCGCTGATCACACATTTGTTGACACTCATCTAACTGTATCCTTAAAATCTGTGCATTTTACTGCATGCACGCTATATGCCAATTTCTTAAAAGTTAAGATAGAGAAGAAGAAAGGGGATCCGAAGGCCTGGAGAACCTGGGAGACACATACACACACACACACACACACACACACACACACACACACACACACACTCTTGTAGGCACACATATACTTTGGCCTCCTAAAATCTTGGCATGATTCCCTACTTTTTTTCCTTCCTCATGGTAGTTGCAAAAGAATACAGAGTTTTTCTTCATCTTTGTACCATAATTAATCTCTTTCCATGTGCAAGAAGTAAGTAGATGAGATGCAAAACCAAGATGCCCAGGCAGGCTGGTGGCCTGTGTCTAAGCTGGCTCTGGCCCTGGCCCTGGAGTAGGGCCATGCATTAAAGCCTTGGCTGCGGAGCTTCTGAGAGAAGGCACTCCCAATGTCCACACAGCCCTGCTGCTTCCCTTGGTGCCTGCAGACTTCCTTCCAGCCTCCCAGGGGGTCTGGAGTTGAGGGGTCATTTCTGTGGCTCATGTGATTCCACCACCTAGGCCATCTCACTGGGCCAGATAACAAAGAAGTCCAGCTGGCAGGGAGCCGCTCTGAAGGCACTCCCACTGGCCACATTTGGGAGAATTGGAGATAAAAATGATTTAAAATAAGAATCAGAGATAATAAATGGGAGAACTGGAGATAATAAATGATTTTTAAATGATAAAATAAGACTAGATTATAACACATAGAAAAAAGAAACCTAGAATTCAAAAAAACAGGGAGGCCGAGCATGGTGGCTCACGCCCGTGATCCCAAAGCACCTCCCAAATCCTCAAGTGGGCAGAAGACCACTGGGAATGAGATATCCATACAGCCTCCAAGAATCACCCACATGTTACTTTTTAATTACAAAGGGAAAAGCTTACCTGTATAAATGCAGAAATCTGACAGGCGCTACCTTAACTAAACGATGAGACTTAACACCACAAATATCGGGGGAAGTCAATATCACACACCCTTCCCGTGATGCCCTGAGAAGGAGTGTCATCACAAGGTGCTCCTGCAAAAACGCTCACCAGAGTCGCCAGGAAAGTCCTCACTGAGGAGCATTCTTCAGAAAAACTGGGCCGACCCCTTTAAGAAAAAAAAAAAAAAAAAAAAAAAAAAAAAAAGCCTGGAGGATTGTTCC
>NW_026653564.1:4811-12110 GCF_009828535.3 Hylobates moloch | reverse complement strand
CAGTTTTAATATTTTAGCAATTTTTGCATTAACCAATGTTCTCAATTAAAGTAATAGCTGCTCTTATATGCAGGATTATTTAACCACATGGCTTTTTTTATGTCATTCACTTGACTCTTGGAGACATGTCTGCAACAGTGAGGGTTCCCACCCATCATCCACCATGAGCTGCAGAGAAACACAGCTTATCAACATGGGTTGAAGCTTTAGAGGGCCTTTTCACAAGTCTATTATATACAACCCAAACCTGTGGTCTGGCAGCATGGAGCTTAAGAGTGCTTGCACTTGTAAGAGAAATAAGGAGTTCTTTTTAAATAAACAAACTGGCAATGGAAGAAGAGGCAACTGCTAACCATCATTTCTGTTAATTTTCATTGCATGCCCATGGTCTGTAAACACTTCCTCTTGGGTCCAGCACGGTTGGTCCCCAATGGCACGGCCATGGATGGTGGTAGAACTGGCACAGGTGTGTTTCCTCCCCAAGGATGCCACCAGGGGAGGGCTGAGAGAATGGAATTGATTCTCAGAGTATCATCCCTACAGGATCGATGGGGAATTCCCAAGGTTATGATAAAGTGAAGGCCTGTATTGTATTATTGTATTGTATTGTATCGTATCGTATTGTATCATATCATATCGTATTGTATCATAATGTATCATATCGCATCGCATTGCATCGCGTCGCATCGCATCGCATGGCATCGTACTGTTCTGTATTGTGTTGTATTGTATTATATTGTATTGTATATATTTAGTGAATACAAGTGCATTTATGTTGCATGGATACATTTCATAGTGCTGAAGTCCAGGCTTTTAGCATATCCCTCACCTGAACAATGTACATTATACTCATTACATAATTTCTCATCCTCCACCCCCTTCTCACCTTCCTATACTTCCCAGTCACCAGTGTCTATTATTTCACACTCTGTGTCCAGCTGTACACATTATTTAGTTCCCTCTTAGAAATGAGAAAATGTGGTATTTGACTTCCTGTTTCTAAGTTATTTCCCTTAAGATAATGCCCTCCAGGTCCATCTATATTGCTGCAAAGGACATGATTTCATTCTTTTTTATGACTGTGTAGTAGTCCATGGTGTATATATACAACATTTTCTTTCTCTAATCATCCACTGATGGATACTTAGGTTGATTCCATATCTCTGTTATTGTGAATGGTGCATTGTTCAAAAGAATACGTACAAATGGCCAAAAAACATATAAAAAATGCTCAACATCACTAATCATCAGAGACACAAATTAAAACAATGAAAAGATACCACCTTACATCTGCAAAATGGAAATTATTAAAAAGCCAAAAAGATGGCAGAAGTTTGTGAGGATGCAGAGAAGAGGGAACTCTTACACGCTGCTCGTGGGAATGTAAATTAGTACAACTTCTATGAAAAACAGTATGGAGATTTCCCAAAGAACGAAAAATAGAACTATCATTCAATGCAGCAATCCCACTGCTGGGTATATACCCAAAATAAAAAAAATCATTGCATCAAAAAGTTACCTGTACTTGTATGATGGTATTTTATAATCCTTCCTGTAGCTCCTGAACACACAAAGCAAGCAGAAATGTGTCTGCTTTTCCTCCCTTCTCAAATCTGTCACCTTTCAGAGGATGTTTTATCTCTCCTTGGCTTATTTCTCCTCCTACTTTACAGAAGTACCACATTTGAACATCACTGGCCCTTCTTGTTCATGCTGAAGATGGCACATTATAACAACACTTAGGAATTAAAATGGGCATGGCCATGTGTCCCAACATGGCCTCTGGTACATATATAAACCGTATACATACTACGGTGGTTACTAAACGCTGGGAAGCATAGAGAGCAGGGGAGACTAGGGAGAGGTTGGTTAATGGATACAAACTTACTACTAAATGGAAGGAATAAGTTTTTGTGTGCTGTAGTATTGTAGAGTGAACTATGATTATCAATAATTTAGAGTATATTTTCAGAAAGCTAGACTAGAGGATTTTGAATGTTCCCAACATAAAGAAATGATAAATGTTTGAGGTGATAGATATGCTAATTAACTAGATTTG
Source organism: Hylobates moloch (assembly GCF_009828535.3). NCBI lineage: Eukaryota > Metazoa > Chordata > Mammalia > Primates > Hylobatidae > Hylobates > Hylobates moloch. The sequence continues at coordinate 10,051 of NW_026653564.1, read as the reverse complement.
ATCATGACACATTGTAAACATGTATCAAAATATTACTCTGGGCCCTATAAATATGTACAATTATTATCTGTGAAGTAAAGACAAAAGGAAAAATATACATTCTAAAGCAAATCCTAGTATAATTTACATTTTCTTCTTCTCAAGTTGAGATGGTTGTAAGGTACATGATTATAGGAATATCACACATATTTAAAACCAAGCAAAGGAGTTTTTTTAATATATAAGGATGTGGAAAACATATCCTGGAAGCCTTCCTGGAAATAAATAAACACTGGAGATGTGCTCCAATAAAATGAGAGCCCAATAAATTGAAGTTGATTCCTTTAATCAATTAAACTATATTTAATAAGAGAACAATTGATTAAAATCAAGTTAAAAGTTTTTTACAATGTACTATGAAAGGCAGTAAAGCATGAGAGGAGAAGCGGTGAATAGAGGGTCTCTTTATGTAATTAAGTCTAAACAGTGCTGTGAAACATCACTGCAAAATGGGAAGTAAATGCTAAATTCTTGAAAGATCTTATACCAGAATGATAAATTATAATTATGTAATTTTTAAAGGCATATATATTTGAAAATTTTTTCTTATGAAGCAGAAGTAATGATCTTAATACACAGATAAAATTTAATGGATGATAAAGTGAAAAATGAATTAAACTGATAGATTCAAATATAAATCTTTGACTCCATCTTAAAACTGTTCAAGAGAAAAAAGGATAAAAATAAAGATGGAGATAGAGACAGAGAGATTGCTAAAGTAGAAAACCATAGAATTGATAAATGGGCTATAATTATAGGTAAGGATGACATAACAGAATCTTAAAAGTAGTTAATAGAACACAATCCTATTAAGTTTTAAAATCTGTATGAAATCCATGCTTAAAATATAAATTTATAAATTAAGAAAATTTAGACTAGCTAAAAAGACCAATTACCATGGAAGAAATTTAACATGCTGTTAAGGATCTTAACTTCAAAGAAGGCAAACTTCCCTTTCAAAGAATTTTGGAGAATTTACTTCTCAGAATTTTTTTCCCACAGGCTGTGCACTCTTGTATTTTTGAATCTAGGTGGCTTAATGAGTCAACCAGTATATTTGAGAAGGAGGAACATGGTCACAGGTGGAGAAGAAATAATTTTAAAACGAATAGTCTTAGTCAGATGGCCAACCTATTTTTATATCCTGTGGCCAGTGGGTGTGACTGCCATTCCAGCATGCACACTAGCTATAGAATTATGGGGGGGCTACCTGATTCCCAGAGCTAGGCACCATCAGAGAGGTGGTGCAACAGTACAGGTGGCACAGGATGACACAGATGGTCTTCACAACACATGGGAATTATGAGAGCTAAATTTGAGTGGAGATATGGCTGGGGGCACAGCCAAACCATATCATTTGCCAAAGTTAAGGACATATGCCTAGGAGACAGTTCTTTCTCTGAAGGTGATTTTGAGTGTTTCAATATTTAAAGAAGAAAGGGCAGTTTACTGGGAAGTACAAAATTCTCATGTGAGAAGGGGAAGGGGAAATAGTCTTGCATGCCTTTTTCTGGCTCAGTGAATCTGCATTTTTACATAAGATAACATAGACAATATGGCAGAGGCAGCAGTGAGATTTGTCTTGGTGGGCAGAGGGATGACTTTGAGCTCTGTCTTGTCTCTGCACACCTATGAAGATAAGTTATCAATTTACATTGCCATGGTGTGCAGCAACAAAACTGCTTTAGGGAAAATATCTTGCGGTCCACAAAGAATTTCCTTGTGGTCAAAATTTGTTGTAGGTGTGTAGATTTTCATCTTTGTAGACTTCTTATTTAGGAAACAAATGGGAGGCAGGTGGTCATGACTCTCAGCTTGACTTCTCCCTTCCGCTTAGTGAATTTGGGGTCCTAAGATTTATTTTTCCTTTCACACACCACTGAGTGAGTCGGGGTAAACAGAAAAGCTTTCTCAACAAACCAGGTAATAATTTTCAGTTGCAAAAAAAAAAAAGGGAATAGAATGTTCTAGAACTCCTTTTGTGCTTTTCATTTTAATGATGTGAAATTGTTTAGAGATTTTCCTAAAAACAGTTGCCCATGCATGCATGACATGATCTCATTGTCATAAAATAGGAATTGCTTCCACAGACAGTTGTTCTTGCAAACTCACTAATCATCAGGGGTTAAAACAAAAATGATGTTATTAGTTACTACCTGTGAATAAAAGTCATTGTTTTGGGAAGATGTCATGAAAAATTTAATCAGGTCCCTTTTGATAACCTCTGACCACAAGCTAATTCATTTGCTTGCCAGAGAATACATTTTAGAGAGAAAACTTATGGCTTAAAAATCATGCTTCTATAATATGGCATTATAGAAATTTTTCCTAGAGCCAGGTGGGTTACTGATAATCTTTGCCATAAAAATGTTCCAAATTATCTTGACAGTGCTGAGAAATGAAATTCAGAAATATAGGAGCAAAATTAATTTTCCCTCATAAGCTAGAGGGGGAATTTTTGTTGGTAATAAAACACCTAGCATTCTAAAGTCACCATTACTAAAGATATTGGTGATCATTCATCCATTTATCCATTCAATAGATATTAATACTCTTGTTATTGGTGAGGTTGTGTGTCAGCCTCCAGTACAGTTGCTATTAAAAAACACATTTAGCATGGTATGATGGCTCACACCTGTAATCTGAGCACTTTGGGTGCCGAGGCAGGCAAATCACGAGGTCAAGAGATTGAGACCATCCTGGACAACATGATGAAACCTCATCTCTACTAAAAATACAAAAATTAGCTGTGCATGGTGGCCCATGACTATAGTCCCAGCTACTCGGAAGGCTGAGGCAAGAGAATGGCTTGAACGTGCGAGATGGATGTTGCAGTGAGCAAACGTTGGGCCACTGCACTCCACCCTGGCAACAGTGAGATTCCATCTCCAAACAAAAACAGAAACAAAAACAAAAAACTCATTTAGGCCAGCTGTAGTGGCTCATATCTGTATTCCCAGCACTTTGGGAGGCTGAGGCAGGAAAATCACTTGAGGCCAAGTGTTTGAGATCAGCCCGGGCAACATAGCGAAACATCACTCACACACACACACACACACACACACACTAGAATTGCACAATCCTAACATAGGAAGCAATCACATCATACAACAGCAACATATTTATGCCTATTTACTTTATCTTATTGGAGATTTTTCCAGAAACTGTTCCAAGACCTTTATGATGTTTCCCCATTTCGCAGATGAGAAAACCAGGGCACAAAGAGATTATGTGACTTGCCAAAAGTCACATAGGCAGTGAGATACAGGCTTAAACTTTTAATACTGGAATACTTTTATTTTCACAAAATATTGAAAAGGCCATTAAAGAGAGCTCTTGTTTAGCCCATATCCCATTCCCTCCATTAGCATCTTGGACTGCCATGGCACATTTGTGGCAACGAAGTCACTCATTACTTTTAGTAAACTCCAGACATTATTCCAATGTCTTTGGATTTTCCCTGATGTCTCTTTTTTATTCTAGGATCTCACCCAGGACACCACACTACAGTGAGTCATCAAGTCTCCTTGGACTCCTCTGGCTGTGACAGTTTCTCAGACTTTCCTGGTTTTTCATGACCATGATGGTTCTGAGAAGCACTACATAGGTAATTTTTAGAATGCCTTCCAATTTGGGCTTATCTGATGCCTTTCTCATGATTAGAGTAAGGTTAGGTGTTTGGAGGAGGAAGACCACAGAGGTAAAGTGCCGTATTCCTCACATCACGTCAAGGGTACGACTCTCAACATGTCTTATGTGAAAGGAAAATATCTTGGGCCCTTAAAATGACTAAGCTAAAGGGAAAAGTCAGCTGGGAACTGCTTAGGGCCAACCTGCCTCCCATTCTATTCAAAGTCACCCCTGTACTCTTGAGATAAATGCTTATTAATTGTTTCCTTCAGAGAAGCTATTCAAAAACTCAAAATAATGGAACCATTTGTTTCTTTTCTACCTATGACCTGGGAGCCCTCTCCCCATGTTGAGTCTTCTCACCTTTCTAGACCAAACCAATGTTCATCTTACATACATTGATTGATGTCTTCTGTCTCCCTAAAATGTATAAAACAAGATGTGCTCTGACTACCTTGGGCACACATTGTCAGGACTTCCTGAGGCTGTGTCATGGGGCCTCATTGTCAACCTTGCCAAAATAAACTTTCTAAATTAACTCAGATCTGTCTCATATTTCCAGGGTTCACATTTTGGTAACCATAGAGGGATTCTGAGTGGAGGTGCCCCTGATCTTTGACAAATCTGTCTGTACGTGGTACCAGTATGAGCTAACTTTACAGTTCAAACCAATAGGAGAATTTGCTGAGGTCTGAGAGCACCCATTCCAGAGAATCCCTGATCTCTCATAGATGATGCTGCTGTGATTAACTGGCTAAGTCATGACTGTTAGGTTTCTCCACTGTAAAATGACTTCTTCTTCCACGTTGTCCACTGTATTCTTTGGAAGTAAATCTTGAAGCACAGCCCACACTCACAGATGGAGTGGCGCATGGATTTTCACACAAGATTGTGTTCTTTGTTATTACAGAGTCACAAAACTGGGAATCACTAAATGATGGGATAAACAAATTGCATTCCAATCCTGTCTCCCCGTCCTCTTTTAGATTTTTTTTTTTTTTTTTTTTTTTTTTTTTTTGGGCTTTGGAGAAGCTCACTCCTTTAAAGGAAACTTTTGGTCTGAGGTGAAACACACAGGTCAACAGAACAACGGTTCTAGTATGAGGCTATGAATAGAAATACCAATGGATATTGCTGCTGGGTGTTCACAGAAGGTCTGGCTGAGGGGGTGACCTTTCTGCTGAATCTTGTTGAATAAGTAAGAGTTATCCAGCATGAAGGAAAATTATTGCCAATGAAGAAACTACCCATCCTGGCCAGCCCAGTGGCTCACTCCTGTAATCCCAGCCCTTTAGGAGGCCAAGGCTGGCAGATCATCAGAGTTTGAGAGTTCGAGACCAGCCTGACCAACACGGAGAAACTCCATATCTACTAAAAATACAAAGTTAGCTGGGCATATGGGTGCATGCCTGTAATCCCAACTACTCGGGAGGCTGAGGCAGGTGAATCACTTGAACCTGGGAGGTAGAGGTTGCAGTGTGCCAAGATTGCGTCATTGCACTCCAGCCTGGGCAACACAAATGAAAGGAAGGAAGGAAGGAAGGAAGGAAGGAAGGAAGGAAGGAAGGAAG
>NW_026653564.1:0-4801 GCF_009828535.3 Hylobates moloch | reverse complement strand
AAGGAAGGAAGGAAGGAAGGAAGGAAGGAAGGAAGGAAGGAAGGAAGGAAGGAAGGAAGGACAGAAAGAAAAAGAAAGAAAGAAAGAAAGAAAGAAAGAAAGAAAGAAAGAAAGAAGAGAAAGAAGGAAAGGAAGGAAGGAAGGAGGGAAGGAAGGAAGGAAAAGAAGGAATGAAGGAAGGAAAAGAAGGAAAGAAAAGAAAGAAACCACCCATGCTAAGAACTGGAGACATGATTAGAAAACTAAGTCCACTATTCTTGGAGCCAAGAGTGCTACACATGATGCACCAAGTGACCAAGTGAGAGACCTGAAAATAAACTTACAAAGCACATTACAAAGAACTTTGAAGTTCAAGACTCAAGACTTGAACAGAAACCTCTGGCAGCTAGTGGGGTTTGGAAGCTGATATTGGAACTTTAATTTCCAATGCAGAACATCAATATATCAGAACACCAACTCACTTGGTACCTAAAGTCGTGGTTGACTCAACTGTAAACATCTATAGTCCAGACCTTTGCCAAGGGATACAGTCTTTTATTTTTATTTGATATGATTTTTTAGAGACAGGGTCTCAGTCTGTTGTCCAGGCTGGAGTGCAGTGGTGCTATCATAATTCACTGAACCTTGAAATCCAGAGCTCAAGCTATCCTCCTTCCTCAGCCTCCTGAATAGCTGAGAATACAGGTGCATGCCACCACACCCAACTTTTTTTTACTTTTTTTGTAGAGACAAGGTCTTGGTATGTTGCATGAGCTGGTCTTGACCTACTGACCTCAAGGAATCCTCCCACCTCAGTCTCCCAGTGCACTGGAATTACAGGCATGAGCCACTGCACCCAGCCCAGAGGATATGTCTTAAGCTATAAGCTGTGTCTTACTGATATCTCAGTGGACTAAAAACATGGAAAACCAGCTAACATAATGGGATACCTGTTGTCACTCATCACACTGTGAAAGATTAACACATTTAAAATACCCTTGAAAATATTGCCCTTCATTGTTCCTGTTCAACATTCAAAATGCACATGCCCTTTGAAATAATAATGTCATTTTCATAGTATAACCTGCAAAATAAGCACCAGCTGCACTCAACCAAATGTACTAAGAGTCCCATACAATTATATTTCACAGTGTTTTTGTTTGTCTCTGGTAGGAGAAGCTGGAAACAAAGTTAATGTCCACCTAAAGAAAGGAAAGAAAAGGAAGGGAAGGGAAGGGAAGGGAAGGGAAGGGAAGGGAAGGGAAGGGAAAGGGAGGAGAGGAGAGGGGAGTGGAGAGGGGAGGGGAGGGGAAGGGAGAGGAAGAGAAGCTAGAGGAGGGGAGGAGAGAGAAGAAGGGAGGGGGAAGGGGAGGAGGAGTAGGAGGAAAGGAAAGTTTAAAGTACCAGGTACTTCATACTGAGTTCCTGTGCATTTGGGATGGGAGGGGAGAGGAGGTGAAGGTAGGGGAGGGGAGAGGAAGGAAGAGGAGGGGAGGGGAAGGGAGCAGAGGGAAGGGAAGGAGGCAAAGAGGGGAGGGAAACACTAAAGCCCTGGTACTTCATACTGATTTCCTGTACATTTCAGTGTGATGATAATTTAAAATGACAATAGATGTTGTTAAATAAAGGAGAAGTTATAAAATAATAAATGTAGACAGATTCCATTTGTGCTCCATCATATTTCACATATAAATACATATATGCAAAACCAATAATATTTATGAAGAGACACACAACTTATTGTTAAAAGTTATGTCTGGAGAGAAGGATGGGAAGGGTTTGATCCCTTTATATTCTTTTATTTAAAAATCTCTTTCTCAAAAGTTTAGTTTCTTATAGTAATTTTAGTGGAAAATTGTAGGAGGCTATTCCAGGCATCTCTCCTCTCCAGTGTTTTGCTTCACTAGATCAAACGCACCTTTCAGAAGGCTGTCAGTTTAAACACCACTATTCTAGGCTCTCAGAGATAGATTTGCCTTCTGTGCCTTGCATTTTCATGCCCTGGGATTGGCTTACTGAGGAGTCTTTATGCATCTGTAGTTTTAGGACTGTTTTCCTTTATTAACTGTAAGAAAGCCACTGTTTTCCCTGACAAACTTGTGTGGGCATATATGTGCATACTCTCATACACATGCACAAACACACACACATTCTTTTAAAATGTAAAATCTTATCAAAACTTTTGAAAAAATCTCCTTAATTTATATTTTCTTTTTAGCATAAAAAATTAGAGATCCACATTAGGTAAGTGAAAGAAACAGAGATAATAAGAGAGGGAGAAAGAAAGGAGGGAAAGAGGGACGGAGGGAGGGAGGGAGGAAGGAAGGAAGGAAGGAAGGAAGGAAGGAAGGAAGGAAGGAAGGAAGGAAAGAAGGAAGGGAGGAAGGAAGGAAGGGAAAGAGGAAAGGAAGAAGAGAAGGAAGAAAAGGGTGGGATGGCAGGAACGAGGAGGAGAGGAAGGGAGAAAGGAAAGAAAGAAGGAAGAGATGAAGGGAAGAAGAAAGAAAGGGAGAAAAGAGGGAGGGAGGGAGGAAAGCAGAGAGGGAAGAAGGGAAGAAAAACAAAGAAAAGAAGGGAGGAAGGGAGAAAGGAAGAAAGGGAGGAGAAGAGAGAGGAAGGGAGAAAGGGAGGTAGGGAAATGGAAAGAAGGTGCAAAATAGGGAGGGAGGGATGGAGGGAAGGAAATGAAAAGATGCAAGAGAGGGAGAGAGGGGAGGAAATGAAAAGAAGGTGTAAGAGACATTGGGAAGAAGGGAGGGAAGGAAATAAAAAGAAGGTGCAAGAGTTAGAGGGAGGGAAGGAAGGATAATAAATAGTGTGCAAGGGAGAGAGGAAGGAAGGAAGGAAAGAAAGAATGAAGGAAGGAAAGAAGGAAGAAAGGAAAAGAAGGAGGGAGGGAGGCAGGGAGGAAGGGGAAGGGAGGGAAATGAAAACAAGGTGCAAGAGAGAGGCAAGGAGGGAAAAGAAAAGAAGGTGCAAGAGAGAGAGGGACAGAAATGGAAAGCAGGTGCAAGAGAGAGAGGGAGAAAGGGAGGGAGAAGAAATACTGTACAAGGGAGAGAGCAATGAAGGAAGGGAGGAAGGAAGGAAGAAAAGAAGGAAGGGAGGGAAAAAGAAGGTTCGAGAGAGAGAGGGAATGAAGGAGAAGAAACAATGTGAAAGGGAGAGAAGAAGAAAGGAAGGAGGCAAGGAAGGAAGGAAGGAAGGAAGGAAGGAAGGAAGGAAAGAAGGAAGGGAGGGAAAAAGAAGGTTCGAGAGAGGGAATAAAGGAGAATAAACAATGTGAAAGGGAGAGAAGAAGGAAGGAAGGACGGAAGGAAGGAAGGAAGGAAGGAAGGGAGAGAGAGAGGGAGGGAGGGAAGGGGGAGCGAGACGAAAACATGGTGCCAGAGAGAGAGGGAGGGAGAAAGGAAAATGAAAAGAAGATGCAAGAGAGAGAGAAGGAAGGAAGGAAGTGAAAAGAAGGTGCAAGAGAGAGAGGGAGTGAGAGAAGAAGAAATGTGCAAGGGAGAGAAGGAAGGACGGAAGGAGGGAGGGATAGAGGGAGCGGAAAAGAAGATGAGAGAGAGAGAGAGAGGGAGAGAGGGAAATGAAAAGGTGCGAGACAGAAGGAGTGAGGGAAATGAAAAGAAAGTGAAAGAGTGAGAGGGAGGGAGGGAAATTAAAAGAACGTGCAAGAGAGAGAGGGAGGGAGGAAATGAAAATAAGGTGTAAGAGAGAACGGGAGAGAGAGAAGGAGAAGAAATAATATGCAAGGGAGAGAGGAAGGAAGAAAGCAAAGAAGGAAAGAAGGAAGGAAGGAAGGAAGGAAGGAAGGAAGGAAGGAAGGAAGGAAGGCAGAAGGAAGGGAGGGGAAAAGAGGGTGCAAGAGAGAGAGAGGGAGGGAGGGACATGAAAAGAAGGCGAAAGAAAGAGGGAGGGAGGGAGGAAAATGAAAAGAAGTTGCAAGAGGGAGATGGTGGGAGGGAAAAGAAATAATGTGCAACAGAGAGAGGAAGGAATGGAGGAAGGAAGTAAGGGAGGAGGGAAGGAAGGAAGTCAGGGAGGAAGGAAGGAAAGAAGGAAGGAAGGAAGGAAGGAAGGAAGGAAGGAAGGAAGGAAGGAAGGAAGGAAGGCAGAAGGAAGGAAGAGACAGAGGGAAAAACAGAGGTGCAAGAGAGAGAGGGAAGGGAGGGAAATGAAAAAAGTTTCAAGGGAGAGATGGAGGGAGGGAGAAGGAATAATATGCAAGGGAGAGAGAAAAGAAGGAAGAACGAAGGAAGGGAGGGAGGGAATGGATGGAGGGAGGGAGGAAAGGAGATAGGGAAGGAGGGAAAAAATGAAAAGAAGGTGCAAGGGAGAGGAAAGAAGGAAGGAAGATAAAAGAAAGGGAGGAATAAAGAAAAAGGAGAGGAGAGGAATAAGTGAAGGAGTAACTTGGAAATAATATGTTTGAGTCTATAACTGAATAAATGAATTAATAAAGTTTTATGTTATTTCATAGTTCTGATAAATTTCTTCCACTTCATTTTCATATATTTTTGTAAAACCATTTTTAGAAAATCTGAGTACAAGTTTTCTTTTCTGCACTGTAGGTTGATTTTAAACATTCAAGTGGTCCACAGCCAAGAAACGTAGCTAATGTCAGCCACCTGCGTGAGCCATAAATAAACATTTCAAAGGAACAATGGTACATTCAGGAATGTATATCAAATTGCATGCCCAAAAGTGGCATGTGGAGCCAACACCAGGTAAAAGACTGCTTTGGGAGGCCGAGGAGGGCGGATTATGAGGTTAGGAGATCGAGACCATCCTGGCTAACATGGTGAAACCCCATCTCTAC
>NW_026653563.1:9215-12112 GCF_009828535.3 Hylobates moloch | reverse complement strand
ACCCTGTGTCTAGCTCAGGGTCTGTGAATGCACCAATCGACACTCTGTATCTAGCTACTCTGGTGGGGCCTTGAAAAACGTTTATGTCTAGCTCAAGGATTGTAAATACACTAATTGGCACTCTGTATCTAGCTCAAGGTTTGTAAACACACCAATCAGCACCCTGTATCTAGCTCAGGGTCTGTGAGTGCACCAATCGACACTCTGTATCTAGCTGCTCTGGTGGGGCCTTGGAGAACCTTTGTGTGGATATTCTGTATCTAACTGATCTGATGGGGATGTGGAGAACATTTATGTCTAGCTCAGGGATTGTAAACTTGTAAACGCACCAATCAGCGCCCTGTCAAAACAGACCACTCGGCTCTACCAATCAGCAGGATGTGGGTGGGGCCAGATAAGAGAATAAAAGCAGGCGCCCGAGCCAGCAGTGGCAACCCGCTCAGGTCCCCTTCCACACTGTGGAAGCTTTGTTCTTTCGCTCTTTGCAATAAATCTTGCTACTGCTCACTCTTTGGGTCCACACTGCTTTTATGAGCTGTAACACTCACCGCGAAGGTCTGCAGCTTCACTCCTGAAGCCAGCGAGACCACGAGCCCACCGGGAGGAACAAACAACTCCAGACGTGCCGCCTTAAGAGCTGTAACACTCACTGCGAAAGTCTGCACCTTCACTCCTGAGCCAGCGAGACCATGAACCCACCAGAAGGAAGAAACTCCGAACACATCGAACATCAGAAGGAACAATCTCCGGACACACCGCCTTTAGAACTGTAACACTCACCTCGAGGGTCTGCGGCTTCATTCTTGAAGTCAGTGAGACCAAGAACCCACCAATTCCGAACACAATACTACATCCGTCATGGGGAGGCTCTATTCTTGTGGCAAAAGGGCCCTAATCAAGGGACTTGGGCTGATACAGCAGAAATCATCCAGAGTGTCAGGAGTCACTGTGGCTGGGAAAAAAAAAAAGCTCCAGAGGAACCCACCCCGGTATTTAAATGCACCAGCCCTGAAGTGACACATATTTTTTTTGTGTATGTAAGACTGGTCTGTCACCCAGGCTGGAATGCAGTGGTGCAATCATGGCTCACTGCAGCCTCAACCTCCTAGGCTTAAGTGACCTTCCTACTGTCTCGTCTCCTGAGTAGCTGGGACTACAGGTAAGTGCTACCACACCTGGCTAATTTTTTTTTTTTTGTAGAGACAGGGTTTCACCATGTTGCCCAGGCTGGTCTTGAACTCCTGACCTCAGATGAACCGCCCACCTTGGCCTCCCAAAGTGCTGAGATTACGGGTATGTCTCCGTGCCTGGCCCACCTGGCTAAGTTTTTTGTTTTTTGAGACAGAGTCTCGCTCTGTCGTCCAGGCTAGAGTGCAGTGGCATGATCTCAGCTCACTGCAAGCTCCGCCTCCCGGGTTCACACCATTCTCCTGCCTCAGCCTCCTGAGTAGCTGGGACCACAGGCGCCCGCCACCACGCCAGACTAATTTTTTGTATTTTTAGTAGAGATGGGGCTTCACCATGTTAGCCAGGATGGTATCAACCTCCTGACCTCGTGATCAGCCAGCCTCGGTCTACCAAAGTGCTGGGATTACAGGCGTGAGCCGCCGCGCCTGGCCCACCTGGCTAATTTTTTAAACCTTTTTTTCTTATTTGTAGAGATGGAGTCTCACTGTGTTGCCCAGGCTGGTTTCAAACTCCTGGGCTCAAACCATCCTCCTGCCTTGACCTCTCAAAGTGCTGGCATTGCAGGTGTGAGCCACTGTGCCCAGCTTGTTCGCTATTCTTGAGTACCACCCAGTCTAAAGGGATCCAGGAAGTTTAACCTACCATGTGCTCTGAAGATAGGTCTAGAAATATTTGGTGAACAGACTAATGGCTACTTCAAAAAGAAATATTTTGGCGGCCGGGTGTGGTGGCTCATGCCTGTGATCCCAGCACTTCGGTAGGCTGAGGCAGGAGGATTGCTTGAGCTCAGGAGTTTGAGACCAGCCTGGGCAACATGCAAAACCTCATCTCTACAAAAAATAGAAAAATTAGCTGGGTGTGGTGGTGTGAGCCTGTAGTCTGGCTACTTGGGTGGCTGAGATAGGAGGATTACTTGAGCCTCTGAGGCGAGGCTGCAGTGAGCCATGATCGCACCACTGCACTCCAGCCTGGGCAAAAGAACAAGACCCTGTCTCAAAGAAAAAAAAATACATATATATACATATATATGTATATAGGCATGTTGTTTATTTTCATATTTTTTCAACTTGTTCCATCCCTTTATTTTTTCACTAAACCTTTATTGTTTTGAATCTTTCACCAGCTTTTCATGTGTCAATTCAATGTTGGTTTATTATTCTAGAAATCAGAAATATATCAAGAATTTAATTAATTAGAGTGATTGTTCTCTTCCAGATAGTCTTACTTCTGTTCCCTTGCTTTTTACAAGTTTATTCTTTTCAATATAATTTTTCTACAAAGAACTATGACAGTTTGTACAGGAAATGGTTCACTAGAAAACAAACCCTGAGAATGAGATTCTGAAATCGGATCACTCATCACCCATCAAATGGCAACAAAAGCCCATGGCAACAGGTAAGAGGGGCAGCAATCATGTCCGGCATGCTAAAGCATCACAATCGGACACATGGTGGAATGGGATGAGGAACAGGTGGACAGGAACGCACTGGGTTATGCACTAGCTCTAGCACTTCAGCAATATGGCAGCATTGACAATTATTCACATATGGGGTTGGCTGGCTCTTGTCCATTGCCTTGGACACCTTGAAGAAAGAGAATGACTGGCCTAGATCAGATAGCTCAGGGCATTCTGTGAAAGACCAGTGTTTAAAGGGAGCCTAATTTCTTTCTTTCTTTCTTTCTTTCTTTCTTTCTTTCTTTCTTTCTTT
>NW_026653563.1:0-8815 GCF_009828535.3 Hylobates moloch | reverse complement strand
GGGTATGTCTCCGTGCCTGGCCCACCTGGCTAAGTTTTTTGTTTTTTGAGACAGAGTCTTACTCTGTCGTCCAGGCTAGAGTGCAGTGGCATGATCTCAGCTCACTGCAAGCTCCGCCTCCCGGGTTCACACCATTCTCCTGCCTCAGCCTCCTGAGTAGCTGGGACCACAGGCGCCCGCCACCACGCCAGACTAATTTTTTGTATTTTTAGTAGAGATGGGGCTTCACCATGTTAGCCAGGATGGTATCAACCTCCTGACCTCGTGATCAGCCAGCCTCGGTCTACCAAAGTGCTGGGATTACAGGCGTGAGCCGCCGCGCCTGGCCCACCTGGCTAATTTTTTAAACCTTTTTTTCTTATTTGTAGAGATGGAGTCTCACTGTGTTGCCCAGGCTGGTTTCAAACTCCTGGGCTCAAACCATCCTCCTGCCTTGACCTCTCAAAGTGCTGGCATTGCAGGTGTGAGCCACTGTGCCCAGCTTGTTCGCTATTCTTGAGTACCACCCAGTCTAAAGGGATCCAGGAAGTTTAACCTACCATGTGCTCTGAAGATAGGTCTAGAAATATTTGGTGAACAGACTAATGGCTACTTCAAAAAGAAATATTTTGGCGGCCGGGTGTGGTGGCTCATGCCTGTGATCCCAGCACTTCGGTAGGCTGAGGCAGGAGGATTGCTTGAGCTCAGGAGTTTGAGACCAGCCTGGGCAACATGCAAAACCTCATCTCTACAAAAAATAGAAAAATTAGCTGGGTGTGGTGGTGTGAGCCTGTAGTCTGGCTACTTGGGTGGCTGAGATAGGAGGATTACTTGAGCCTCTGAGGCGAGGCTGCAGTGAGCCATGATCGCACCACTGCACTCCAGCCTGGGCAAAAGAGCAAGACCCTGTCTCAAAGAAAAAAAAATACATATATATATACATATATATGTATATAGGCATGTTGTTTATTTTCATATTTTTTCAACTTGTTCCATCCCTTTATTTTTTCACTAAACCTTTATTGTTTTGAATCTTTCACCAGCTTTTCATGTGTCAATTCAATGTTGGTTTATTATTCTAGAAATCAGAAATATATCAAGAATTTAATTAATTAGAGTGATTGTTCTCTTCCAGATAGTCTTACTTCTGTTCCCTTGCTTTTTACAAGTTTATTCTTTTCAATATAATTTTTCTACAAAGAACTATGACAGTTTGTACAGGAAATGGTTCACTAGAAAACAAACCCTGAGAATGAGATTCTGAAATCGGATCACTCATCACCCATCAAATGGCAACAAAAGCCCATGGCAACAGGTAAGAGGGGCAGCAATCATGTCCGGCATTCTAAAGCATCACAATCGGACACATGGTGGAATGGGATGAGGAACAGGTGGACAGGAACGCACTGGGTTATGCACTAGCTCTAGCACTTCAGCAATATGGCAGCATTGACAATTATACACATATGGGGTTGGCTGGCTCTTGTCCATTGCCTTGGACACCTTGAAGAAAGAGAATGACTGGCCTAGATCAGATAGCTCAGGGCATTCTGTGAAAGACCAGTGTTTAAAGGGAGCCTAATTTCTTTCTTTCTTTCTTTCTTTCTTTCTTTCTTTCTTTCTTTCTTTCTTTCTTTCTTTCTTTCTTTTGAGATGGAGTCTTGCACTCTCACCTGGGCTGGAGTACAATGGCGCGATCTCGACTCACTGCAACCTCTGCTTCCTGGGTTCAAATGATTCTCCTGCCTCTGCCTCCTGAGTAGCTGGGATTACAGGTGCCCACCACCACACCCAGCTAATTTTTTATAGTTTTAGTAGAGATGGGGTTTCACTATGTTGGCCACGCTGGTCTTGAACTCCTGACCTTGTGATCTGCCTGCCTCAGCCTGCCAAAGTGCAGGGATTACAGGCCTGAGCCACTGCGCCCGCCCAAGGAACTTAATTTCTTTAGGCACTAAAAATCAGGCCCCGGATTTGATTGGAAGGACAGCACAGCTTCAGTGGAGATTGAGTGGTTAGGCTCGTGTCCTGTGCTAAAGTCAGGGTCCTGATAGGGGAGGAGTGGCATCTCGAGGCCGAGGATGCAGCTGTTTGGATGGATGCACCTGAAAACCTAATCCCAACGTTTTCCCTTGAACCCTCTGGGTCAGCAAAAGTGGTTCTTTCCCTCTTGCAGAGCACATCAGGCTTTTATAATTTTCTCCCTGGAGAGCTTGCAAAGACCTTTCTGAGGAAGAGACTTTGCAACATGCTCGTCCTTCTCAAGAGCCACAGCCACACTTTCCTCCTGGACAAGTTTCTTACGGCTGCTGTAACAAATCACCATGAACTCAGTGCCTTAAAACAACGCAGATTTCTCTCTTCCAGTTCAGTAGGTCCACAGTCCATAACCCGTCTCCCTGGGCTAAGCCGAGGTGCTGGTGCAGCTGGCTTCTCCTGGAGGCTTGGGGCAGAGGATCTGTTCCCTTGCCTCTCTCAGCTTCTGGTGGTTGCTGGGATGCCTTGGTTTGTGCCCTTCCTCCATCTCTTTTTTTTTTTGAGACAGAGTCTCACTCTGTCCCCCAGGCTGGAGTGCAGTGGCGCGATCTTGGCTCACTGCATCTTCTGCCTCCCGGGATCAAGGGATTCTCCTCCCTCAGCCTCCCGAGTAGCTGGGACTACAGGTGTGGGCCGCCTTGCCTGTCTAATTTTTGTATTATTAGTAGAGATAGGGTTTTGCCATGATGGCCAGGCTGGTCTTGAACTCCTGGCCTCAAGTGATCCACCCGCCTCCGCCTCCCAAAGTGCTGGGATTACAGGCGTGAGCCACCGCGCCCGGCCTCCTTCTTCCATCTTCAAAGCCATGTCTGTCATTGCATCTCCTTCTCCTCCTCTGCAGTCAAGTTTCCCTCTGCCTCCCTCTTATAAGGACACGTGTGATGATATTTAGGAGTGACTCAGATAAGCCAGAACAATCTCTGCATCTCAACATCTTTAACCTAATCACACTTGCAAAGTTCCTTTTGCTGTAGAAGGTAACATTCACCAGTTCCAGGGATTAAGACCTGGGTATCTTTGGGGGCCATTATTCCATCCAGCACACCTCCCTTTATTGCCTCCAGACTAATAACTAAAAGTAAATCATAGCACAGCCTAAGTGAAGATATACTTTCCAGAAAGGGTAGTTTACTTTGGAGAGAATTGCAGGATCTGGCTAATATAGATCAACAGGAGTTTTAAGGACACCTACAGAGGTGGATCTTGAGGTCATTGTACTGGGGGCTGTAACACAAGGTAGGAGAGGGATGAGTTCATTGGCCTGGGTGTCCTTACCTATGACTCAGGACTTACTGTACTGGCCCCAGACACCTTGAGGAAGCCCTGATATGTTGTTGGAGTGGCTCCTGGAAGCTTGGACATGACAATGACCTACAGGAGTTGAGCTGGAGATGCTGGTGCTGCTTTAGTAGAGTATTGATGAATAGGTCAGATGGCCCACGGGGTCGGGCTTTTTAGAGTCGATTCACTACCTGAGACCCCACCACCGCACTCTTTGATTTACCCGTCTCTGCAAAAGCCACATGGATCATGGTGGATGATGGTGAATGGCCATAAACTTAGCCAAAGTGTAGTCCCAATATAGAATAGATCAACACAGCCTCAGTCACTTGGCATGGGGCTCTTGGTTTGGCAAATGCATTCTTTTGAGTTCCTATCAGCCAAAAGGATCAAAAGTAGTTTGCAGACCAGGTGCGGTGGCTCACATCTATAATCCCAGTACTTTGGGATGATGCTGAGGCGGGCGGATCACCTGAGGTCAGGAGTTCGAGACCAGCCTGGCCAACATGGTGAAACCCCATCTCTACTAAAAATACAAAAAAATTAGCTGGGCGCGGTGGTGTGTGCCTGTAGTCCCAGCTACTTAGGAGGCTGGGGCAGAAGAATTGCTTGAACCCAGGAGGCAGAGGTTGCAGTGAGCCAAGATTGTACCACTGCACTCCAGCCTGGGCGACAGAGTGAGACTCCATCTAAAAAAAAAAAAAAAAAAAAAGTAGTTTGCATTTATGAGAGAAGGGCAGTAAAGCACATTTATTGTCTCACGCCAGGGCTATGTCGGTTCTCTTGTTCTGTGTCACAAAGTTCATACGGGCTTGGCATTCTGCCAAACATCCCACTCATGCACTCCATTGATGACACTGTTCATTTGACCCCGTGGGCAGAGAGTGGACAGTTCTCTGGGTGCCCTAGTCAGACATATCTGTGTTAGAGGGGTGAGAGGAAAACTCTACAGAGATTCAGGAACCTGCATATTGATAGAACTTTTTTTTTTTTTTTTTTTTGAGACAGAGTCTTGCTCTGCCACCCAGGCTGCAATGCAGTGGCCTGATCTTGGCTCACCGCAACCTCTGCCTCCTGGGTTCAAGCGATTATCCTGCCTCAGCCTCCCGAGTATCTGGAACTGCAGGTGCCCACCACCATGCCTAGCTAATTTTTGCATTTTTAGTAGAGATGGGGTTTCACCATGTTGGCCAGGCTGGTCTTGAACTCCTGACCTCAAGCAATCCGCCCACCTTGACCTCTCAAAGTGCTGGGATTACAGGTGTGCGCCACTGCACCCAGCTTGGCTAATTAAAAAAAAATATTTTGGTAGAGATGGAGTCTCACTATATTGCCCAGGCTGGTCTCAAACTCCTGGCCTCAAGTGATCCTCCTGCCTTGGCCTCCCAAACCTCTAGGATTGCAGGCATAAGCCACTGTACCCAGTCAAGATGATCAGTTTCAAGTGGGGATCAGAGCATGAGAGATCCAGTCTGTGGTGTAAGTACCTTGCTGCTTGGGCCTTGCCCGATCACAAACCCAACGGTGCAGAAGAAGTATCCATGTAGACAAGGTTGTGTGTCTGCCACACCCTAACAGAAGATTCGTAGCACAGACCCCTAGGGTTAGAGGCAAGTTCATGACTTCTGATGTAGAGAAATGCTCACCCTTAGAAAATCAGCTCCTGGCGTGCTTCTGGACTCTAGTAGACACCAAGCAAGCGCCTAACTAGGAGACATCAAATGACCATGAGATTTCAGCTGTCCATCATGAGCTGGTATTTTCTGATTCCCCAAGTTATAAGGTCAGGTGGACCCAGCAGCACTCCATCATACGATAAAAAGAGTACTTTGGAGTTTAGAGCCAACCAGGTCCAGAGGACATCAGTTACACAACTGTGAAGCCCGGGCCTTGATGTCACCTCTGTCTATTGCAGATGCCTCTCCCTCAGTTCACATCTAAGGCCTCAACTCTGAGCCTCCTGCCTCCCTCTTGTAAGACCCTTGTGAGGATATTAGGCTTACCTGGATACTCCAGCATAACAGCCCCATTTATAGATCCTTAACTTAATCATACTTGCAAAATCCCTTTTATCGTGTAAGGTAACATGTTCATAGGCTCTGGGGATCAGGACATTGACATCTTTGGGGGGCCATTACACAGCCTGCCACATCTACCAACGAGCTGGGCATTCATTCATTCATTTATTCAATAATAAAAAATTGTTATTATTTTTTTTTGAGATGGAGTCTCATTCTGTCACCCAGGCTGGAGTGCAGTGGTGCTATCTCAGTTCACTGCAACCTCCACCTTCCAGATTAAAGCAATTCTCCTGCCTTAGCCTCCCGAGTAGTTGAGATTACAGGTGCACGCCACCATGCCCAGCTAATTTTTGTATTTTCTACTAGAGACAGGGTTTCACCATGTCAGTCAGGCTGGTCTCAAACTGCTGAACTCAAATGATCCACCCACCTCGGCCTCCCAAAGTGCTGGGGTTACAGGCGTGAACCACCATGCCTGGCCAATTTATTTATTAATTTGTTCATGTATTCACCTAGTGGCTCATTGATCAGCCAGAGCCTGGCTGGAGATGGTAACAGCTCCTCGCCAGGGGGAGACCAGATGCTGCTGTGCCTTGTGCCCTCCCCCAGCTCCTCCAGCGCCAGCCCCGCTCCATGCAATCCCGAGGCTTGATCTCCACCTCCCTCTGCCCGTGGGCACACGCAGGTCACTCTGGGCTCACTTCTCTCTCCGCAGGAAAATGAAACCCAGTCGGCTCTGATCCAGCAACACCCACAGAGCATCCATTATGTGCCTGGCACTTTGCGTACATCTGCTTTGTGCCAACCCAACGGGTGGGGCTTCTTATGGCCTTGATAGGCATGGAGGGCTCAGAGAGGCCAGGTGGCTCGCCCAAGGTCACACAGAGTAGGAATGGCAGATAGAACCGAGTCTGGGTGACTCTGCCTCCTGCCACTTCCCCTGTCGAGAAGCCACATTGGGCCGCAGGTATGGCAGTCTCTCTCCAGCTCTGAGTCATTTTTCCTTGGCCCCAAAAGTTAGAGTTCTAGCTCAGTTCCCTCTGAGCCAGCAAGTTCAGGGGGAGTTGGCCGGTGACCCTTGGGAACGGAAGACATTCAGCGTCTTGTGCTGGAGGCCTCCTGGCCACCTGTCTCCTGACTGCTGTCACCTTTTAATAGATTTCTTGGGGAACAAGTAATTTGTTCCTGGAGCTGGCTCGGCGTTCGGCAGGAAGTCCCCGCAGGCCTGGAAGGTCAGCATGGAGCCACTCAAAGGCGACTGCTGGGGGAGGATACCGGGTCGGTGCTGGCCACTTAGCACGGTCGCACCGCCAATTACTGCCCGGCCTGCTTCCTGCCGCAGACATGCCCAGGGCCAGGGCTTTGAACCTGTGCAGGAAGGCCAGCTTCCAGTAAACAACCCAGGGCAGCGGGCAGATTGACAGCGGAGATACAGGACGTCGGGTGGCCGCTGGTGCTGCTCGCCGCTCCTGCTGGCAGACGGACAGGATCACAGTCCCCCGGGGGTCCCCACAGTCAAGGGTGCAGAAGGGCTGTCAGAGTGGCCGAGCCTCACTTCTGGGTAGATAGGCTGCTGCCAAGTCCAGTGGAGTTTTGAGGCCATAGTTTCTAGGCCATGGAAAATGATTTTTCCTGAGTAGGGGAAGGAGCCTCGTCTGTGTCTCCTTGTCAGCCACCAGCCTGGGAGCAGAGATTTGGAGCCAGAAGCTACAGTGGGACATCAGTACCTCTTTGCCTCTCCCCAAGAAGGCCTCAGAAATATTTTGGAGCAGTGGTGACACTGCTAGCCTTCCCACCACCATTTTATTTGGCAGTTAAAATAAAGGAGGTATGCCCATTGTAAGATTCCTTTTGTGTCAAGTTCTAGATTTTTTTTTTTTTGAGGCAGGTTTCTAGCTCTGTTATCCAGGCTGGAGTGCAGTGGCGTGATCATGGCTCACTGTGACCTCTGTCTCCTGGGCTCAAGGGATCCTCCCACCTCAGCCTCTCAAGTAGTTGGGACCACAGGTAAGCACTACGACGCCTGGCTAATTTTTGTATTCTTTTTGTAGAGATGGGATTTTGCCACGTTGCCCAGGCTGGTCTTGAACCCCTGGGCTCAAGGGATCTACCCACCTCAGCCTCCCAGAGTGCTGGGATTACAGGTGTGCTGGGATTCATGTCTGGACTATAATTTTTTGATATGGGAAAGTGGTTCCCTTTATGGAGGGTTGGGGGATTGACTGGAAGGAGCATGAGGAAACTTTCTGATGGTGGTGAAACGTTCTAAATCTTGGTCAGGGCGCTGATCACACATTTGTTGACACTCATCTAACTGTATCCTTAAAATCTGTGCATTTTACTGCATGCACGCTATATGCCAATTTCTTAAAAGTTAAGATAGAGAAGAAGAAAGGGGATCCGAAGGCCTGGAGAACCTGGGAGACACATACACACACACACACACACACACACACACACACACACACACACACACTCTTGTAGGCACACATATACTTTGGCCTCCTAAAATCTTGGCATGATTCCCTACTTTTTTTCCTTCCTCATGGTAGTTGCAAAAGAATACAGAGTTTTTCTTCATCTTTGTACCATAATTAATCTCTTTCCATGTGCAAGAAGTAAGTAGATGAGATGCAAAACCAAGATGCCCAGGCAGGCTGGTGGCCTGTGTCTAAGCTGGCTCTGGCCCTGGCCCTGGAGTAGGGCCATGCATTAAAGCCTTGGCTGCGGAGCTTCTGAGAGAAGGCACTCCCAATGTCCACACAGCCCTGCTGCTTCCCTTGGTGCCTGCAGACTTCCTTCCAGCCTCCCAGGGGGTCTGGAGTTGAGGGGTCATTTCTGTGGCTCATGTGATTCCACCACCTAGGCCATCTCACTGGGCCAGATAACAAAGAAGTCCAGCTGGCAGGGAGCCGCTCTGAAGGCACTCCCACTGGCCACATTTGGGAGAATTGGAGATAAAAATGATTTAAAATAAGAATCAGAGATAATAAATGGGAGAACTGGAGATAATAAATGATTTTTAAATGATAAAATAAGACTAGATTATAACACATAGAAAAAAGAAACCTAGAATTCAAAAAAACAGGGAGGCCGAGCATGGTGGCTCACGCCCGTGATCCCAAAGCACCTCCCAAATCCTCAAGTGGGCAGAAGACCACTGGGAATGAGATATCCATACAGCCTCCAAGAATCACCCACATGTTACTTTTTAATTACAAAGGGAAAAGCTTACCTGTATAAATGCAGAAATCTGACAGGCGCTACCTTAACTAAACGATGAGACTTAACACCACAAATATCGGGGGAAGTCAATATCACACACCCTTCCCGTGATGCCCTGAGAAGGAGTGTCATCACAAGGTGCTCCTGCAAAAACGCTCACCAGAGTCGCCAGGAAAGTCCTCACTGAGGAGCATTCTTCAGAACAACTGGCCTGACCTCTTCATGAAAAAAAAAAAAAAAAAAAAAAAAAAAAAAGCCTGGAGGATTGTTCC
>NW_026653562.1:9021-12119 GCF_009828535.3 Hylobates moloch | reverse complement strand
CCCCCTTCTTCTCCCTTAGCCTGTGTTCTTAAAAACCTAAAACCTCTTCAACTCACACCTGACCTAAAACCTAAATGCCTTATTTTCTTCTGCAATACTGCTTGACCCCAGTACAAACTCGACAGTGGTTCCAAATAGCCAGAAAACGGCACTTTCATTTTTTCCATCCTACAAGTTCTAAATAATTCTTGTCGTAAAATGGGCAAATGGTCTGAGGTGCCTGATGTCCAGGCATTCTTTTACACATCGGTCCGCTCCCTAGTCTCTGTTCCCAGTGCAACTCGTCCCAAATCTTCCTTCTTTCCCTCCAGCCTGTCCCCTCAGTCCCAACCCCAAGCATCGCTGAGTCTTTCTAATCTTTTCTACAGACCCATCTGACCTCTCCTCTCCTCGCCAGGCCGAGTTAGGTCCCAATTCTTCCTCAGCCTCGGCTCTCCACCCTATAATCCTTTTATCACCGCCCCTCCTCACACTTGGTCCGGCTTACAGTTTCATTCCGTGAGTAGCCTTCCCCCCACCTGCCCAGCAATTTCCTCTTAAAAAGGTGGTTGCAGCTAAAGGCATAGTCAAGGTTAATGCTCCTTTTTCTTTATCCCAAATCAGAGAGCGTTTAGGCTTTTTTTCATCAAATATAATAAACCTAGCCCAGTTCATGGCTCGTTTGGCAGCAACCCTGAGACGCTTTACACCTCTGGACCCTAAAAGGTCAAAAGGCCGTCTTATTCTCAATATACAATTTATTACCTGCTCCTGACATTAAATAAAACTCCAAAAATTAAATTCCAGCCCTCAAACCCCACAACAGGACTTAATTAACCTTGCCTTCAAGGTGTACAATAATAGAGTAGAGGCAGCCAAGTAGCAACATATTTCTGAGTTGCAATTCCTTGTCTCCACTGTGAGACAAACCCCAGCCACATCTCCAGCACACAAGAACTTCCAAACGCCTAAACCACAGTGGCCAGGCATTCCTCCAGGCCCGCCTCCCCCAGGAGCTTGCTACAAGTGCCAGAAATATGGCCACTGGGTCAAGGAATGCCCACAGCCCAGGATCCCTTCTAAGCCGTGTCCCATCTGTGCAGGACCGCACTGAAAATTGGACTGCTCAACTCACCGGGCAGCCACTTCCAGAGCCCCTGGAACTCTAGCCCAAGGCTGTCTGACTCCTTCCCAGATCTTCTCGGCTTAGCAGCTGAAGACTGACGCTGCCCAATTGCCTCGGAAGCCTACAAGGCGATCACAGATGCTCTGGGTAACTCTCACAGTGGAGGGTAAGTCCGTCCCCTTCTTAATCAATAGGGAGGCTACCCACTCCACATTACCTTCTTTCCAAGGGCCTGTTTCACTCGCCTCCATAACTGTTGTAGGTATTGACAGCCAGGCTTCTAAACCTCTTAAAACTCCCCAATTCTGGTGCCAAGTTAGACAATACTCTTTTAAGCACTCCTTGTAGTTATCCCCACCTGCCCAGTTCCCTTATTAGGGATACTGAGATATTTTAACTAAATTATCTGCTTCCCTGACTATTCCTGGGCTACAGCCACACCTCATTGCTGCCTTTCCCCCCAGTTCAAAGCCTCGTTCACATCCTCCCCTTGTATCTCCCCACCTTAGCCCACAAGTATAGAATACCTCTACTCCCTCCTTGGCGACCGATCATGCACCCCTTACCATCTCATTAAAACCTAATCACCCTTACCCCACTTAATGACAATATCCCATCCCACAGCTTGCTTTAAAAGGATTAAAGCCTGTTATCACTCGCCTGCTACAGCATGGCCTTTTAAAGCCTATAAACTCTCCTTACAATTCCCCCATTTTACCTGTCCTAAAACCAGACAAGCCTTACAGGTTAGTTCAGGATCTGCACCTTATCAACCACATTGTTTTGCCTATCCACCCTGTGGTGCCAAACCCATATACTCTCCTATCCTCAATACCTCCCTTCACAATCCATTATTCTATTCTGGATCTCAAATATGCCTTCTTTACTATTCCTTTGCACCCTTCATCCCAGCCTCTTTGCTTTCACTTGGACTGACCCTGACACCCATTAGGCTCAGCAAATCACCTGGGCTGTACTGCCACAAGGCTTCACAGACAGCCCCCATTACTTCAGTCAAGCCCAAATTTCTTCCTCATCTGTTACCTATCTCAGCATAATTCTCATAAAAACGCCCGTGCCCTCCCTGCTGATCATGTCTGGTTGATCTCTCAAACCCCAACACCATCTACATCCTAGGCATGGTTAGATACTTTTGACTTTAGATACCTGGTTTTGCCATCCTAACAAAACCATTATATAAACTCACAAAAAGAAACCTAGCTAACCCCATAGATCCTAAATCCTTTCCCCACTCCTTTTTCCATTCCTTGAAGACAGCTTTAGAGACTGCCCCCACCCTAGCCCTCCCTGACTCATCTCAACTCTTTTCATTACCCACAGCTGAAGTGCATGGCTGTGCATTCAGAATTCTTACACAAGAACTAGGACTGCACCCTGTAGCCTTTTTATCCAAACAACTTGACCTTACTGTTTTGCCTAGCCCTCAAGTCTGCGTGCAGTGGCTGCCGCTGCCCTAATACTTTTAGAGGCCCTTAAAATCACAAACTATGCTCAACTCACTCTCCACAGTTCTCATAACTTCCAAAATCTCTTTTCTTCCTCATACCTGACACATACACTTTCTGCTCCCTGGCTCCTTCAGCTGTAATCACTCTTTGTTAAGTCCCGCAATTACCATTGTTCCTGGCCCGGACTTCAATCTGGCCTCCCACATTATTTCTGATACCACACCTGACCCCTATGACTGTATCTCTCTGATCCAACTGACATTCCCCCCATTTCCCCATATTTCCTTCTTTCCTGTTCCTCACCCTGATCACGCTTGATTTGTTGACGGCAGTTCCACCAGGTCTAATCGCCACACACCAGCAAAGGTAGGCTATGCTATAGTACAAACCACTAGCCCGCCTCTTAGAACCTCTCATTTCCTTTCCATCGTGGAAATCTATCCTCAAGGAAATAACTTCTCAGTGTTCCATCTGCTATTCTACTACTCCTCAGGGATTATTCAGGCCCCCTCCCTTCCCTACAC
>NW_026653562.1:0-8921 GCF_009828535.3 Hylobates moloch | reverse complement strand
CACCCAGGACTGGCAAATTAGCTTTACTCAACATGCCCTGAGTCAGAAAACTAAAATACCTCTTAGTCTAAGTAGACGCTTTCACTAAATAGGTACAGGCCTTTCCTACAGGGTCTGAGGTCACCGTGGCCATTTCTTCCCTTCTGTCAGACATAATTCCTCGGTTTGGCCTTCCCACCTCTATACAGTCCCATAGCAGACCAGCCTTTATTAGTCAAATCAGCCAAGCAGTTTCTCAGGCTCTTAGTATTCAGTGAAACCTTTATATCCCTTATGGTCCTCAGTCTTCAGGAAAAGTAGAACGGACTAAAGGTCTTTTAAAAACACACCTCACCAAGCTCAGCCACCAACTTAAAAAGGACTGGACAATACTTTTACCTCTTTCCCTTCTCAGAATTCAGGCCTGTCCTTGGAATGCTACGGGGTACGCCCATTTAAGCTCCTGTATAGACGCTCCTTTTTATTAGGACCCAGTCTCATTCCAGACACCAGACCAACTTGGACTGTGCCCTAAAAAAACTTGTCCTCCCTACTATCTTCTGTCTAGTCATACTCCTATTCACTGTTCTCAACTACTCATAAATGCCCTGTTCTTGTTTGCACTGCTGGTTTTCACTGTTTCTCCAAGCCATCACAGCTGATATCTCCTGGTGCTATCCCCAAACCGCCACTCTTAACTCTTAAAGTAAATAATCTTTGCTGGCAGGGCTATGCTGAACCTCCTTAGGCACTCTCTAATCAGATGTCCTAGGTCCTCCCAATTCTTAGACCTTTAATACCTGTTTTTCTCCTTCTCTTATTCCGTTTAGTTTTTCAATTCATACAAAACCATATCCAGGCCATCACCAATAATTCTACACGACAAATGTTTCTTCTAACAATCCCACAAGATCACCCTTTACCACAAAATCTTCCTTCAGCTTAATCTCTCCCACTCTAGGTTCCCACGCCGCCCCTAATCCCGCTTAAAGCAGCCCTGAGAAACTTTGCCCATTATCTCTCCATACCATCCCCCAAAATTTTCACCGTCCCAACACTTTACCACTATTTCGTTTTATTTTTCTTATTAATATAAGAAGACAGGAATGTCAGGCCTCTGAGCCAAAGCTAAGCCATCATATCCCCTGTGACCTGCACTTACACATCCAGATGGCCGGTTCCTGCCTTAACTGATGACATTCCACCACAAAAGAAATGAAAATGGTCTGTTCCTGCCTTAACTGATGACATTATCTTGTGAAATTCCTTCTCCTGGCTCATCCTGGCTCAAAAGCTCCACTACTGAGCACCTTGTGACCCCCACTCCTGCCCGCCAGAGAACAACCCCCCTTTGACTGTAATTTTCCTTTACCTACCCAAATCCTATAAAACGGCCCCAGCCCTATCTCCCTTCACTGACTTTCTTTTCGGACTCAGCCTGCCTGCACCCAGATGAAGTAAACAGCCTTATTGCTCACACAAAGCCTGTTTGGCGGTCTCTTCACACGGACACGCATGAAGCACACTCCTGGCGCCTCTGTAATCCTGGGATCTCTGAGGCAGACCTACTCCTGTGGCTCCACTAGGCATTGCCTTCATGGGTACTTTGAATGGTGCCTCTACCCCTTTGGCAATTTTCTGCCTGTGTTTCTAGGCTCTTCACCACGTCATCTGAAATCTAAGTGGAAATTGCCAAGCCTCCAAGGCTTTTGCCTTCTGCATGCCTGCAGACCTAATTCCATATGTAATCTGCCAAGGCTTACCACTTGTGCTTTCCAGAGCAGCAGCCTGAGCAGTATCTGGGGCCATGTATTTGGAGGCTGAACAGCTGGGATGTAAGGAGTAACATCTCAAGACAGCAGCTTCCCAGAGCCCATCCTCAAAACCATTCAGCTCTCTTAGGTCTCTGGGCTTGTGATGGGAGGAGCAACATAAAAGATCTCCAAAATGCCTTCGAGGACTTTTCCCCATGGTCTTGACTATTAACATATGGCTCTTTTTTCTTTTATCTGTACTAATTACTTTTTAGCAAGCAAATGCTGTGCAGCTAGCTCCCTTGAATTCTTCTCCTGAAAATGCTCTTTCATTCTCCAACACATGGCCAGGCTGCAAATTTTATATATTTTTACACTGTTTCCCTTCAAATTATAATGCTGCCCTAAATAATTTCTTTGCTGCTGTAACTGAGCATACACTGCCATTAGCAATCACTTAACTTCTTGAGTACTTTGCTGCTTAGAATCTTTTTTTTTAACCAGATACCTGAGGCCATCACTCTTAAGTTCAGCCTTCCAGAAATTTTTAGGTTATGGAAACAATGCCATCAATGTCTTTGCTAGGGTGTAATATAGGTGACCTCTGCTCCACTTCCCAATGAATTCCTCCTCATTTACATATGAGACCTCATCAGAATAACCTTTACTGTCGACATTTGTATCAGCATTTTAGTCACAACCATTTAACCAGTCTCAAGACATCCCAAACTTTCCCTTTTCTTTTTGTCTTCTTCTGACTTCTCCAAAGTCAACCTCTCCCATTACCCATTTCTAAAGCCACTTCCACATTTTTAGTTATTTGTTATCAGCATAACCCCACTTCTTGATACCAATTTCTGTTTTAGTCCATTTTGTATTGCTATAAAAGGATACTGGAGACTGAGTAATTTACAAAGAAATGAAGCATATTTTGTTGGTCGTTCTGCAGGCTAAGAAATTGAAGGGAATGGCCAGGATCATATAATCGTGACTGGCAGTTACTTTCTCAGATTATTGTGGCATCTAATTTACATTGAGTGGTGATGCAAGGAGATGAGGTTGTAATACTTGAGCCATTATCATCTCAATAATGAAGAGACAGTGTGAGACAAAGAGAATTCCTGACAGAGAAAACACACAATGCATTAATACTGAGGTGGCAATGATTTTGTCCTTAAATATTTGAAGAAAATAAACATTATGGTTGGAATTTATGGCCCAAGAAAAAGAGTAATCTCAGATGTGTTGGAAAGGTAGGTAGGGCTTAATCTTGTAGTACCTGAAGACCGTTGTAAGCAGTTCCATTTTATTCTCCATGCAATGGGAAATCAAGATGATTTGAGGCTAGTCAAGGGACCAACATGACCAGAGTATTCTTACCCTTAGTATTGTGTAGAAAATGTGAAAGGGTGAGGAGAGCCTGACCAAATGAAGATTGAACAGTTATGAGAGCACTGTAGAAAACCCAAGAAAGGATAGCAATATCTTAAAACTAAAGTACTTGCAGTGAAGGACACTAATGTAGATTCTATCTTATGCTATAACATTTACAATGTACTGTATTATATGTATATTATATATGTGTATATATATATTATATATGTGTATAGATATATAATTTCAATCGTTTTCATGGAAAAGATGGTTTTCGGCTCCGTGAATAAGATGGATAAATTCTTTAGTGGTAACTTCTGAGATTGTGCTGTGTGCATCACCCAAGCAGTGTACACTGTACCCAATGTGTACACTTTTATTCCCTCACCCCACTCCTGCCCTGATCCCTGAGGCCCAAAAGTCCATTATATCATTCGTATGCCTTTGCATACTTATAGCTTTAGCTCCCAGTTATAAGTGAGAAATATGATATTTGGTTTTTTATTCCTGAGTTACTTCACTTAGAATAATGGTCTCCAATTCCATCCAGGTTGCTGTGAATAACGTTATCTCATTCTTTTTATGGCTGAATAGTATTCCATGGTGTATATATACCATATTTTCTTTATCCATTTGTTGCCTGATGGACATTTAGGCTGGTTCTATATTTTTGCAATTGCAAATTGTGCAGCTATCAACATGCACGTACAAGTGTCTTTTTCATATAATGACTTCCCTTCCTCTGAGTAGATACTCAGTAGTGGGATTGCTTGATGGAATGGTAGTTCTACTTTAGTTTTTCAGGAAGCTCCACACTGTTTTCCATAGTGGTTGTACTAGTTCACATACCCACCAGCAGTGTAAAAGTGTTCTCTTTTTACCACATATATGCCAATATCTATTATTTTTTGATTTTTTAAATTATGGCCATTCTTGCAGGAGTAAGGTGATATCTCCTTGTAGTTTTAATTTGCATTTCCATGATGATTAGTGATGTTGAGCATATCAACATCTATTTTGTTTTTATTTTATAAATTATGGTCATTCTTTCAGGGGTAAGGTAGTATCTCCTTGTAATTTTAATTTGCATTTCCATGATGATTAGTGATGTTGAGTATTTTATTTTATGTTTGTTGGCCATTTGTATATCTTTTTCTGAGAATTGTCTATGCATGCCATTTGCCCCATTTTTGATGAGATTATCTGTTACTTTCTTGCTGATTTGTTTGAGTTCCTTTTAAATTCTGGATATGAGTCCTCTGTTGAACGCATAGTGTGTGAATATGTTCTCCATTCTGTGGGTTGTCTGTTTACTCTGCTGATTATTTCTTTTGGTGTGCAGAAGCTCTTGTTTTAAGTTTTGTTGTTATTGTTTAGTTTAATTAGGTCCCATCTGTTTATTTTTGTTTTCATTGCATTTGCTTTTGGGTTTTTGGTCACAAACTATTTGCCTAAGTCAACATCTAGAAGAGTTTTTCTAATGTTATCTTCTATAATTTTTAGAATTTCAGGTCTTAGATTTAAGTCTTTGATCCATCTTCAGTTGATTTTTTTCATAAAGTGAGTGATGAGGATCCAGTTTCATTCTTCTACATGTGGCTTGCCAATTATACCAGAAACATTTATTGAATAGGGTGTCATTTTCCCACTTTATGTTTTGTATGCTTTGCCAAAGATCAGTTGGCTATAACTATTTGGTTTTATTTTTGGGTTGTCTATTCTGTTACATTGGTCTATGCACCTATTTTTATATCAGTACTATGCCGTTTTGGTAAATACAGCCTTGTAGTATAGTTTGATGTCAGGTAATGTGATGCCTCCAGATTTGTTCTTCTTACTAAGTCTTGCTTTGGCTATCTGAGCTATTTTTTGGTTCCATATTGTATTAGTCCATTCTTATACTGCTAAAAAGGACATACCCCAGACTTGGTAGTTTATAAAAGAAAGAGGTTTAATTGACTCACAGTTCAGCATGGCTGTGGAGGTCTTGGAAAACTTACATTTGAGGTGGAAGAGGAAAGCAAACACTTCCTTCTTCACATGGAGGCAGGGAGAAGAAGAATGAAAACTGAGTGAAGGGAAAAGTTCCCTACTAAATCATCAGATCTTGTGAGAACTTACTCACTATTATGAGAATAGCATGGATGAAATCACACCCAAGAGTCAATTACCTCCCTTCAGGTCCCTCCATGACATGTGGGAATTATGAGAACTATAATTCAAGATGATATTTTAGTGAGGACAGATCCAAACCATATCACATATAAGTTTTAGGATTTTTTTCTACTTGTGTGAAGAAAGATGATAGTACTTCGATAGGAATTGCATCAAATCTGTAGGGTCCTTTTGGCAGAATGGTCATTTTTGCAATATTGATTCTATCCATCCATGAGCATGGGATGTGTTTCCACTTGTTTGTGTCATCGATGATTTCTTTCAGCAGTGTTGTGTACTTTTACTTGTAGAGATCTTTCACCTCCTTGGTTAGGTATATTTCTAAGTATTTTATTTATTTATTTATTTATTTATTTATTTATTTATTTATTTATTCATTCATTCATTCATTCATTCATTCATTTTGCATCTGCTGTAAAAGAGATTGAGTTCTTGATTTGATTCTCAGCTTGGTAATTGTTGGTGTTTAGCAGTGCTACTAATTTGTGTACATTGATTTTGTATCCTGAAACTTCAATACATTGATTCATCAGATCTAGGAGCTATTTGGATGAATCTTTAGGGTTTTCTAGGTATGATGTTATATCATTGGTGAACAGTGACAGTTTGAATTTCTCTTTAGAGATTTGATGCCCTTTAACTTTCAGTACTATGTTAAACAGAAGTGGTGAAAATGGGCATTCTTGTCTTTTTCCAGTTCTCAGGGGAAATGCTTTCAACTTTTGTACATTCAATATAAATGTTGGTTGTTGATTTGTCATAGACGCCTTATTACTTTAAAATATGTCCCTTTTATGCCAATTTTGATAAGGATTTTAATCATAAAGGGATGCTATATTTTTTCAAATGCTTTTTCTGCATCTATTGAGATGATCTTATGATTTTTGTTTTTAATATAGTTTATGTGATGTTTCACATAAACTTGTGTTTATTAAACCATCTCTGCATCCCTGGTATGAAACTCACTTGATCATCATCCATTATTTTTCTGATATGGTGTTGGATTCACTTAGCTAGTATTTTCTTAAGAATTTTTGCATTTATGTTCATTAGGGGTATTGGTCTGTAGTTTTAATTTTTTGTCATGTCCTTTTCTGGTTTTGGTATTAAGGTGATACTGGCTTCACAAGACGATTTAGGGAGGATTCTCTCTTTCTGTATTTTTTAGAATAGCTTCAGTAAGATTGGTGCCAATTCTTTGAATGTCGGATAGAATTTAGCTGCAAATTCATCTGGTCCTGAAATTTTTTGGTTGGCAATTTTAAAAAATTACTATTTCAATATCACTATTGTTATTGGTCTGTTCAGAGTTTCTATTTCTTTATGATTTAGTCTAGGAGAGTTGTATATTTCTAGGAATTTATCCTTCTTGTCTAGATTTTCCAGTTGGTAAAAGTAAAGGTGTTTACAGTAGCCTTGAATGATATTTTCTATTTCTGTGGCATCAGTTGTAATCTCTCATTTCATTCCAATTGAGCTTATTTGGATCTTCTCTCTTCTTTTATTGGTTAATCTTACTAACGGTCTATCAATTTTGTTTATCTTTTCAAGAAACGAGTTTTTGCTTCATTTATCTTAGGTATTTTTTGTTTATTTGTTTCAGTTTTACTTAGTTCTGCTCTGATCTTTGTTATTTCTTTTCTTCTGCAGTGTTTGGCTTTGGTTTGTCATTGTTTCTCTAGTTCCTTGAGGTGTAACATTAGATTGTCTACCTGTGCTCTTTCAGACTTTTTGATGTAGGCATTTAATGCTATGAACTTTCCTCCTAGCATCGCTTTTGCTTTATCCCAGAGGTTTTGATAAGTTTTGTCACTATTATCGTTCAGGTTAAGTAAATTTTTAATTTCCACCTTGATTTCATTGTTGACCCAAAGATCATTCAAGAGCAAATTATTTAATGTCCATGTTTTTCTATAGTTTTGAGAGTTCCTTTTTGAGTTAATTTTCAGTTTTATTCTACTCTAGTCTGAGAGGATTAATGATATGATTTCTATTTTCTTAAATTTATTCAGAGTTGTTTTGTGACCTATCATATGGTCTATCTTGGAGAATGTTCTATGTGCTGATAAAAAAAATGTATACTCTGCAGTTGTTGATAAGAATGTTCTGTAAATATCTTTTAACTCCATTTGTTCTTGTGTATAGTTTAAGTCCATCATTTCTTTATAGACTCTCTGTTTTAATTATTAGTCTAGTGCTGTCAGTGGAGTATTGAAGTCCACCACTATTACTGTACTGCCAACTATCTCATTGTTTGGGTCTGGTAATAATTGTTTTATACATTTGGGAGCTCCTGTGTTAGGCGCATATGTATTTAACATTGTGATATTTTCCCATTGGACTAATGCTTTTATCATTATACAATGTCTCTCTTTATTAATTTTTTACTGTTGTTTCTTTAAAGTTTGTTTTGTCTGATATAAGAGTAGCTACTCCCGCTTGCTTGTGGTTTCCATTTGCATGGAATATCTTATTCCATCCCTTTACCTTAAGTTTATGTAAATCCTTATGTGGTAGGTAACTCTCTCTTTATTTTATTATTATACTTTAGGTTTTAGGGCACATGTGCACAATGTGCAGGTTTGTTACATATGCATCCATGTGCCATGTTGATTTCCTGCACCCATTAACTCGTCATTTAGTATTAGGTATATCTCCTAATGCTGTCCCTCCCCCCTCCCCCAACCCCACAACAGTCCCCGGAGTGTGATGTTCCCCTTCCTGTGTCCATGAGTTCTCATTGTTCAATTCCCACCTATGAGTGAGAACATGCGGTGTTTGGTTTTTTGTCCTTGCGATAGTTTACTGAGAATGATGTTTTCCAGTTTCATCCATGTCCCCACAAAGGACATTAACTCATCATTTTTATGGCTGCATAGTATTCCATGGTGTATATGTGCCACATTTTCTTAATCCAATCTATCGTTGTTGGACATTTGGGTTGGTTCCAACTCTTTGCTATTGTGAATAGTGACGCAATAAACATATGTGTGCATGTGTCTTTATAGCAGCATGATTTATAGTCCTTTGGGTATATACCCAGTAATGGGATGGCTGGGTCAAATGGTATTTCTAGTTCCAGATCCCTGAGGAATCGCCACACTGACTTCCACAATGGTTGAACTAGTTTACAGTCCCACCAACAGTGTAAAAGTGTTCCTATTTCTCCACATCCTCTCCAGCACCTGTTGTTTCCTGACTTTTTAATGATGGCCATTCTAACTGGTGTGAGATGGTATCTCACTGTGGTTTTGATTTGCATTTCTCTGATGGCCAGTGATGATGAGCATTTTTTCATGTGTTTTTTGGCTGCATAAATGTCTTCTTTTGAGAAGTGTCTGTTCATGTCCTTTGCCCACTTTTTGATGGGGTTGTTTGTTTTTTTCTTGTAAATTTGTTTGAGTTCATTGTAGATTCTGGATATTAGCCCTTTGTCAGATGAGTAGGTTGCAAAAATTTTCTCCCATTCTGTAGGTTGCCTGTTCACTCTGATGGTAGTTTCTTTTGCTGTACAGAAGCTCTTTAGTTTAATTAGATCCCATTTGTCAATTTTGGCTTTTGTTGCCATTGCTTTTGGTGTTTTAGACATGAAGTCCTTGCCCATGCCTATGTCCTGAATGGTATTGCCTAGGTTTTCTT
>NW_026653561.1:0-12121 GCF_009828535.3 Hylobates moloch | reverse complement strand
CTAAAGAGCTCGAATCAACAGAAGGGAGTTTTTAGGTTAAGATAAGGGCTTGTGGAGACCAAGATTTCCATTAAGCAGAGGAAGTCTCCAGGTAGCAGGCTTCAGAGAGAATAGATTGTAAGTGCTTCTTATCAGAGTTCTCTCCTGAAGCAGGAAAAAGACCTGGAAAGGAACACGGATTCTCTACAGAATGTAGATTTTCCTCACAAGGGACAGCTTTGCAGGGCTATTTCAAAATAAGTCGAAGAAATTTAATGTTGGGTAAAGTACTTCGATTTCTCCCAAGGCCTCCTATCTGTCATGTAGTCCTATACCAGAGTCAGGCTGGAATTTGGTGTCATTGCTACAGAGTCTACTTTGTCAGCTTCAAGATGTTTTTGTTTTGGTTTTTTTATTTTTTATTGAGATGGAGTCTCACTCTGTCGCCCAGGCTGGAGTGCAGTGGCGTGATCTCGGCTCACTGCAAGCTCTGCCTCCTGGGTTCATGCCATTCTCCTGCCTCAGCCTCCCGAGTAGCTGGGACTATAAGCACCCACCACCACGCCCAGCTAATTTTTTTGTGTTTTTAGTAGAGACGGGGTTTCACTGTCTTAGCCAGGATGGTCTCGATCTCCTGACCTCGTGATCTGCCCACCTCGGCCTCCCAAAGTGTTGGGATTACAGGCGTGAGCCACTGTGCCTGGCCACCTCAAGATCTGTTTTAATGTGAATGCTGGTCAGCTGTGTGCCTGAATTCCAAAAGGGAGGAGGGAGTGAGGTATGTCTGTCTCCCCCTTCCCATCACTGCCTGAGCTAGTTTTTCAGGATAACTTGGGAATGCTCTTGGCCAAGAGGAGGGGTCCATTCAGATGGTTGAGGTTTCGAATTTTATTTTTGGTTTACACCCACAATTGCTGACTGTATCCTTGTAGAATCCTTTAGTACAGTCTTGTCTTCCACATTTCCAGTAATTCACTCTAGAAGCTTGTTCACATTCAGGTTAAATTTTTTCTGGCAAGACTACTTCATAGATGGTGCTGTGTACTTCTGATATCTAACTGACCTTTTTGCAATGTTAATTAGCAGTCATTGATGACATTGCCTAGGTCCATTAATTCATAGGGTGATGTTTTAATCCTACTGTTTCTTCTTCATTTATTAGCTGGAAAACTTCTATAATGAGAAATTCTTCTCATGCAGTATTTGGTTACTCTGCTGTAAATTTCATAAAGGCAGTACAAATGCTTGGTGCTTTCCTTTTATTAACCAGGCCACAAACTGGGGTGAGCTTGCCAGCATCCTCCAAAAGTGAACAGAGTTAAAAAATACATTATTATGAATTACAGACTGGAGCATCTGAGGATTTTAAATTCATTGGGATTACTGTTCTTATTCATGCTCAATTCTTCTTTTTTGGCAATGAGAACCACTTCAGTTTCGCTTCTATGTTAGCAAGACGCTCATAGTCCTTGGTAAGTTCTTTGCTGTCGGATACGTTTCCCCAAACGTTTCTTTTTTTCAAGAAAACTGGCTCCTTTAGCAGGAACCACTTGCTTCCTCCTGCGGCTCCGCCCGGATCCCGGAAGTCCGTGCGGCCCAGCCCGCGATCCCGCAAATCCGCTCGGCTCCGCCCCATCCAGGAAATGCTTGCGGCCCCGCCCCCAATCCCGGAAGTGCGCGCGGCCCCGCCCCGAAAGTCGGCTCGGCTGAGCTCCAATCCCGGAAGTGCGCGCGGCCCCGCCCCCGCCGGTTCGCGTCTCTGCTGCGGCGCGGGGACCGCCGTGCTCTCGGTAGGCTGCTGGGCTGGGTGGGCTGCGCACTTCCTTCCCGCTTCGTGCCGCGCGTCCCGGCACCCTTGGGCGCACTCCGGGAGGGGTCTGCGTCCTGGGCCCGCCTGCCGGCTGTTCAGTGTCCCGCCGTGCCCGTCGCGAGCGGCCTCGCGCCTCTTCCGCTGCAGGTTAGCCTCGGCGGCAGGAGCGCCCTCGACCCGGACAAAGAAACGAGCGCTCGGTGCGACCAGCGGCGCGGGCGGCTCGGCCAGCGCGCGTGTGCTTGTGTCCGCGAGTGTGC
This sequence comes from Hylobates moloch, assembly GCF_009828535.3. Lineage (NCBI taxonomy): Eukaryota > Metazoa > Chordata > Mammalia > Primates > Hylobatidae > Hylobates > Hylobates moloch. Next base: position 10,072 of record NW_026653561.1, on the reverse strand, counting down.
TTGTGTGTATGCATTTGGGTGTGGAATGCTAGGTATTTGGGGAACAGTGGGGTAACTGAGGCTCGGGAGGGAGCCCAGTCATATACCAGCATCTAGAATTGGTTTGTGTGATTTGAACCCACTATTTTTTATTTTTTTGAGACACGGTCTCACTCTGTCACCCAGGCTGGAGTGCAGTGGCACGATCTCTGCTCATTGCAGCCTCCACCTCCTGGCCTCAGGTGATCCTCCCAGCTCAGCCTCCTGAATAGATAGGACCACAGGCATGCACCACCACACCGGGCTAAGTTTTAAATATTTTCTGTGGAGACGGGGTTTCACCACGTTGCCCTGGCTGGTCTTGAACTCCTTAACTCAACCAATCCGCACGCCTCGGCCTCCCAAAGTGCTGAGATTACAGGCATGAGCCACCGCGCCCAGCCTGAACCCCCTATTTAATGTCAGAAATTTGATTTGACTTCACAGGGAAAGCCCTGAGAAACTACAGAACGGGGTCCCTGGGGCCAGTGTTGGGGGCTACTGTGAAGTGGCAGGGCTACTGTGCCCGTGCGGAACTCCCCTGTGGAAGGTTAGCCCCTTTGGTGACTCGTCGGTTCTGGCCGCTTTGGGACCCTCCACTGTGCAGTCTGAACTTTCAGCAGGTGGAGGAGGGCAGAGAGAGAGCTGAGAGTGTTGTTCCATGCCAGTGCGAGAGCCAGTACAGCAGGAAGCCATGATGGGACTTTCAGTTCCTTTCTTGGTGGAGGCCAGCATAGGGGAGAGGGGTTGCCAATTGGTGCTAGAAACTCAAAGGCTGCTGTGCGCTAGCGGCCTCCTCAAGACATAAGGTTTCCAGATAGGACAGGGCAGGTGGTGATGCAGCTGTAGCTCCTGAGTCTGAGCGGGAAACAGCCCCCGCGCAGTCGGTGTCACTGTGAACGGAAAAGGGCCTTCCTTACACAGGAAACGGGGTCTCTGCGGGATCCAGTGACGTGCCCGACCACAGAGACCAGGTGAGACTGGCTGATGGTGTCTGGGGCTGCAGGTGACTTAGTTGGGGGGCCTGCTCTTGGCCTCTACACTGGGCCTGATGGCTTGGGCGCCTGCCTGTGTGCAGGCCCAAGGGCTCAGCTGCCTCTGTCTGTCCCCAGACCCCTCCTCCTGTAGAGAGTGGTGCTGCCGTCTCGGGATGTACCTGCAGGTGGAGACCCGCACCAGCTCCCGCCTCCATCTGAAGAGGGCTCCAGGCATCCGGTCCTGGTCCCTGCTGGTTGGTAAGGCTCTCCACGTCCCTCCCCAGAACCCCAGAACCGAAAGCTTCACTTTCAAAAAGGATGCAAACGAAGCAAAGTATTTTCTCTTTTTTCTATTACCTTGAAATCTGATGGCTATTTTGTTTCTTTGTATCCATTCAAATTTTATCCGGTGTACTTGGTTTTACAGATAATGCATGTCTGTTTTGTCCCCTTTTAACCACTAACACCCAGAGTATTTAATATACTCTATGAGCTTTTCTGAGGTCACCATATTTTCCCTAGTACTTGTTTTGAACCACGTGATGGGTGATCGTGGGTTCCCATGTCTCCTCCTCCCTGGTCCTCAGACCTTTTCATAGGACTCACAGTCCACTTAGCCTCCTCTCCTCCATCCCTACCCACCAGTAGGGTCCTGTACCCTTGGGGACAGCTGTACTTGTGTTGATGGGACACCGTGTGAGGAGTGGTGCTGGCTGTACCTCAGAAGCTGGGGCCCACCTTTTTTGTGACACATCACAGCCTCCTGTTGTGTTTTGCATGGCACGCTGTGTTGTAATTCTTTGTGCACAGTCTTCAGGCCTCACCACGTGCTGCTGGAGTAACATCCGTGTCAGTTATGGAGCCTCACACAGCAGATGTGTCCAGTAAATACTGTGAATAGTGCATACTGTGTTTTGCTTTTGTTTTCTCAGTGATGAGGTCTCGTTATGTTGCCCAGGCTGGTCTCAAACTCCTGAGCTCAAGCGATCTTCCTTCCTCAGCCTCCCAGGTAGCTGGGATTACAAGTGTGTGATCCTATGCCCAGCTATATTGCATTATTGAACCAACTTCCTGGCTGTTTCCCCTACTCTGAACCTGGTGGTCTGTAACCCCTGACCATAGCTGTTCCTACAGTGGGAAGGGCCTGCTCATCAGGGGCTGTGGCTCCTGGTCCCGCTACACTGGGGAGGAGGTGGGGTCTCACCGGGATCAATAGGCAGGCAGTCACTTTCTCTTCACAGGAATCTTGTCGATTGGCCTGGCTGCTGCCTACTACAGCGGAGGTAAAGCACCCCCCGCCCCACCCCCCCATGACTGTCTCAGCTGTTTGGAAAACAGAGAAAAGAAGGAAAAACTCATTTGTGACTGTCCATGGGGTGGCCTTTAAGATCGGCACCACACCCCTCCACACGCTGCTGTTCTTCTGCACGCCCATCCGCCCAGCACCCTTCTGCACGCCCATCCCCCCAGCACCCTTCTGCACGCCCGTCCGCCCAGCACCCAGCCCACATTTCACTTCTTAAGTCTTCTGTGTTTTGGGTCATCAGATATTCCCGGAAAGATGCTCTTGAGGATCTGGCTAAGATCCAGCTGTGGGGTGAGGCATACTTCCTACCCTGCCACCATCACTGGGCCTGCCCAGACGGGCAGAGGCCCTGTATGCCCCACCTGCCTCTCTCACATGGACTCTGGGGGTCAGAGCTGGGTGGGGTGTGCCGCGTGTGGGTCCTGAGTGGCCAGGGCAGGGTCAGCAGCACAGGAAGCTGCCCAGGGGGTCCTTGCGAACGTGGGCTCTGGCCAGCGTCTGGGGGAGGCTGTGCTAGGCGGGGCCTCCTGTGGGCACATCCCTGGAGCTCAGGCTGGCGCCCTATGTCCATCTCCAGATAGCCTGGGCTGGAAGCTCTTCTACGTCACAGGCTGCCTGTTTGTGGCTGTGCAGAACTTGGAGGACTGGGAGGTAAGGCCGGCTTGGGTGCAGGACAGAGTCCAGGGCTGTTCAGCTCCTGGGTTTTCTCGCAGTGGGAATGAGAGGAGGAGGAAGGGCCCTGGGTGGCCTAGCGCCTCCCCGTCCTGAAGCGTTGGTCCCTGCTTGGAGGTCTCTGTTCATCAGGACGTGGCCCCTGCACTCACCTGGGACCGTTCCTGGCCAAGGAATCCCCCGAAGGCATTTTTCTCTTAGAAGCTCGCCACGACTGTCTTCACCAAAGTGCTTTCTTCCCAGAGTTGCCACGATGGGGTGCGAGTCAGCTTTCCCCGTGGCCGGCCCTCCCACCTCGGAGCCCCTCATGAGTCCTTTCAGCTTGGCCCAGTGCTGCCCTCTGAGTTCCATGCCCTTGTTTGCTGGTTCCACTGCCTCCCTGTGCTTGTTTTGCCTGCAGAGTGGAGCAAGCACCCGCTGCACCTGCCCACCTCCCCATTTCCCAACAGGAGTCGGGTTGGCTGCAGATGTCCGGCTCTGACAGAGCAGCACCAGCAGCTTCAGGGGTTTGGGTTCTGACTGGGAGGGGCCCCAGCCCCCCTTCTTGAGTGTCCACCCTGGTGAGGGTGGGGGTGATGCCCCAGCGGCCACGGGGCCCCCGTTCCTGGAGGTTCATGGTGGTCAGTGCGTGTCGGTTTCCAGGAAGCCATCTTCGACAAGAGCACAGGGAAGGTTGTTCTGAAGACGTTCAGCCTCTACAAGAAGCTGCTGACTCTTTTCAGAGCTGGCCACGATCAGGGTGAGTTGTGGGGAGCATGGGGACATGGGACACAGTGGGCCACAGAGGCGGTGCACTGTGGGTGTCTGGGTGACCCATGGGGCCTAGAGGGGGGCCTAGAAGCGCCTTTGGTCCAAGCTTGTCTGCTTGGTGACCAGGGTTGTGTCCTGCCCGCTGGACGCAGGATCCCACGGATATGCCCCACCTGCTCACCTGGTCAGCGGGGTCCTAGAGCCTCCTGGGCTCTTTAGAGGTTTGGCCCCTGGGGAGAGTGGGAGGAGCAGGGGTCTGGCCCACCCGGGCTCGGGCAGCCTCTGTTTAGCTGTGTTCTCCCGCCTGCCTGGCAGCCACTTGTCCCCAGGTGCAGTCTGGCCCCAGCAGCAGGTCACAGGATGGGGCAGGGAGAGCCATGGCAGCCCATGGGCATTCTGGAGTGGGGGTCTGGAGTAGGGGTCCGGAGTGGGGGTCTGGAGTGGGGCCACCTGGCTTCTTGCGGGCCTTGGCGCTGCTCCAGCTTTCCTGTGGGTTCTCCTGGGCCTGCAGTAGGGGCTGGATGGTCTGAGGAACCCCCCACCCTTGAGCCTGGGCACTGGCCCAACTGTGGTCAGTACCAGTTTCCTGTAGATGCTGCCGCACAGACAGAGGCCCCGGGGTCCGGCCGCCTATGCATAGCCCCAGAGAGGGGACAGATTCTGGCGACCAGAGTTGCTGGGCAGTCTTGGGTTTAGTGCCACAATGCTGCGCTTCTGACAGGCTGCTTCCTGGATCCCCGCAGGGACCTGGCCAGGGCATTGGGGAGAGGTGTTGCAGGGCTGGCCTGGGCTGTGGGAGGCAGCTGTGCCATTTTCTGACAGCCACTGGGGCTGCCCCGGTACCCGAAGAGGTGGCTGCCTCGAGTTGCCACAGGAAATTGCAGGGTGGCCCTGGCTCAGCAGCCAACCTCCGGGAGACCTGGAGGAACAGTGCAACGTAAAGATGGCGGCCTCACACTGAGCGGGTCCCTGCAGTCGGCACTCCCAGGAGAACCAGCAGGCTGTGCATGTGGCCCACCAGCCTGCACCGCGGGCACGTCCTTCCCACCCAGAGGACCCTGCACTGCCTTCAGGGCCACAGCAGTCCTCCGGGGCCCAGCCTCAGGCAGGAAACAGCAAATGCTTTTGCTGCCAACCAAGAGTGGCTGTCGCTTTCGATGGTGCCAGTGGCCCTGGTGCGACTGCCGGGCAGCATGTGTGGGCGGGAATGGCTCGGCCACTGACCGTCTGCCCACAGTGGTGGTCCTGCTGCATGATGTCCGCGACGTGAGTGTGGAGGAGGAGAAGGTCCGGTACTTCGGGAAGGGCTACATGGTGGTGCTCCGGCTTGCAACGGGCTTCTCTCACCCCCTCACGCAGAGTGCAGTCATGGGCCACCGCAGGTAAGGCTGTGGGACTTTGACCTGGCCAGAGCTGCGGCCGTGTCAGGTGACTCCTGTTCCTGACTGCCCAGAGCTATGGGGCAGCTGGGAAAGGAGATGAGTTTGTGGACGGGACACAGAGGGGCCCACGGAAAGCATGTGCAGGCTCAGGGGCAGCCCCACTGTGACTGGGAGGGTGGGAGCAGGCCAGGAAGTGCTGGGTCCAGTTTGGGAGCCCCAGGGGCTGCTGGAGGTGGGTGGTCGAGGAGGAGACTGCTGTGGGGTCTCATGGCGCCCTGTGCCGAGGTGACCTGATCTTCCTCCCGTTGCCGGCCTCGCCCAGTGATGTGGAAGCCGTCGCCAAGCTCATCACCACCTTCCTGGAGCTGCACTGCCTTGAGAGCCCCACAGAGCTGTCTCAGAGCAGCGACAGTGAGGCCGGCGACCCCGGGAGCCAGAGCTGACAGCCCCGCTGTTCCTGAGCCCATGCACCGCCCACAGGACCCGTGGCCTTGGCTTCAGTCGGTGCCTCCAGCTGAGTCGGCCTCTTGCCTGCTCACGCTGCTGCTTTCACACTGCACGAAACAGCAGGTCGGACCAGGACACCCTGACTTTCTCCAAAGTGAGGCCTGGGCATGCCTTTCTGCAGCCGGAGGTCTCGCCAGCCCTGGACTCCTGCTGTGGGCCACAGCAAGACCTCGGGCGAGTGGAGAGGCCGGGCCTTCGTGGGTGCTGATGCTGCGTGTTGTCCCTGACACAGCATCCTCTCCTTGGTGGACATCCCCAGCGGTCAGGTGCTTCCCCAAGGGCAGTGAGGGGTGAACATCCGGGGCCTACCTGGCTGTGCACGCTGCAGCCACACTGTGGAAGCTGCCCCTCCCCGAGGACCCGCCTCCCTTGCTGATGCCAGGATCTCGGCGCGTAGACCACTCTGCCCCAGCAGTTGTCACAGAAAGGTCTCTCTGTTCCTCACACTCAGCCTCAGCATAAGCTGTGAGGCCAGAAAAAAGGTCAGCTCTTCTAGTATTGTGCAGCGCTTAAAAACCGAGAGCTCCGGCCGGGCGCAGTGGTTCATGCCAGTAATCCCAGCACTTTGGGAGGCTGAGGTGGGAGGATTGCTCGAGGCCAGGAATTCAAGACCAGCCTGGGCAACACAGCAAAAAAAAAAAAAAAAAAAAAAAAAAAAAAACCTAACCAAACAGGAAAAACTGGGAGATTTTCTGCAGAAATTGAGTTCCAGCCTCTCTCGAACCTGGGAAGACCTGGCAGGAGGGGGCTGGACTCTCAGCTACAGACCACCCCCCCCCCCCCCCCCCCCACCCGAATGCCAACCATCCTGACCTGCCAGTGCACTTGGTTTCCTGAGTGCACCCAGGTCCTCCCAGGTGCGGTGTGCACCGAGTACGCCTGGCCTGTGAACCGGTGACTCCTGGGCCCTGTGAGCCCCCAGGTGGCAGGCCCAGGAATGGCTGGGTAGGACAGGGAACACCTTTGCCCCACGTCTGGCTGTGACCTTGGTGAAAGCCGACAGGAGAGAGATGGGACCCTCCTCCTCAGTAGTGGCTGCCAGTCCCTCGTTGCAGGACACGGTCATAATAACCATAAATGACCCTTCGCGTGTCACCCACACCTTCCACTCTTTATTTCCGAAGAATCGGTGTCACACATGCAGATTACAAAGCGAGTCTCCCTGTGCTACTTCCTTCTGTGTTTTCTAGTCTCTCCCCTGGGGGTGCCCAGGGCCCTCAGGAACTGAGTGTGGGCGAGACTGCTGGGCCAGAGGGCACGACACCCACATGGGCCTCTATTACCCAGGCCGACAGTTGGCAGCGCAGAACCCCCCAGCCCACAGCAGGAGCCCCCGGCACGAGCTCTCCCCTCAGGGGTCCTGAGCAGTGTCCCTGCCAGGGCTGGTGGGTGGTGGCGGGGGGACGGACACCTTGCTGAGGTCCTGCAGGAGAGCTTGCAGCCGCTGCAGGCTAGGGTGCACGTTTTCCTCCAGCCACTCCTCCACGGCATCTGGGTAGAAAGCCAGCTGCAGGGCAGCCTCCAGCTCCTGCACGAGGGTGCCCCACTGCGCCAGGAGGCTGCGGGTGAGGGTGCCGTGAACGCACAGTCTGCACACTCGGGACTTGCCCTCAGCCCCGTGGTCAGTACTGCCCTGTGCCTCAGTTTGCCTATCTGTGAAACGGGGCTACTGACCCTACCTCATCGGCATGTTGGGAGGAACAAGTCAGTGACAGCTGCACATCTGAGACCAGAGGGCCTTTTACAACTAGGGGCTCACCCTCTGCTTTCACTCTAGTTGAGGGACATGTCAGCGACAGCAGCAGTCCTCAGAGAACCCATAGCTGCATGGCTCTTGCCCAGGGCCTCACCTGAGCGCTGCGGGCTGGATGTGCTGAACCATGACTGGGTGGATGAGCTTCCGCCGGCGGTGGTAGGGGCTGAACCAGCCAGTGACATACCTGGGACAAATCCACATATGGGTGTGCCACGGGCTACCAAGGCAGCCGTGGGGAGGCTTTACAGTAATACAGAAAATGTTTAAGAATGGGGTAGACATTTCTAAGTCTTACATCCCCCAGAAAGTCTTTGTGAAGGATGAGGCTGCCTCCTCCTGTGCCTGGGGGTGGGAGGGCTTGTGAACCTGCCCCTTACCTGCACCTGTCCCTACCCCCCTCATCCACAGCTGCCTCCCATCCACACCTCCCCCATGCCTTACCCACTTACACGCACCTGCCCCTCACCTGCCTCCCACCCACACCTGCCCTCACCCACACATGCACGCTCACCCCACCTGCCCGTTCACCCGCACCTGCCCCTCACCCGCACCTGCCTCCCACTCACACCTGTCCCCACCCACACCCGCCCCATGCCTGCCGCTCACCCACAGCTGCCTGTCACCTGCACCTGCCCCCGACCCACACGCTCACCTGTTGCCCTCCAGCAGTGCGTCCACAGAGCTGCGCAGATGGAGGCTGACTTGTGTGACAAGGGCAAGAATGTTGCTGCCAGGGAAAGAGCCGGCCCCCTCCCTGCGGAGAGCCCTGCTGAGAACAGCTGTCTCCAGGGGCGGGGGGGGAGGGGGGGAAGGGAGGAAGGGGACGGGGAGGGCTGCAGGGTGCTTGCCTAACAGGGTCCGTTATTTCCAGGCTGGAAATCCCGAGAAGGTTCTCCACTTTCGCTTTAACATCTTCATCAAATCCTCCTGAAATCACAAAGGAGCGGGGTGGTTGGAGGGACCTCTGGAGGAGGGGAGGGGGCTACATTGAGACCTGCAGGCCTAGGTGCTGGGGCAGTGGGTGGGCAGCATGGTGCCACGGGCCAGGCCCAGCCCCGCGTGTGCCAGCCCGAAGGGGACCTGGGGGCAGATGGGCCTGCTGCTTCTCTTTAAACACGTGAAATACGTTCCTTATTTTAAAAATCAGAAAACAGAAGTAAGACTGTGTTGCCAGCAGCAACACCCGGACAGCAAGTGGCTCTTCCTGCTGGGCGCAGCCCGACCCACACAGGTGTCCAGGGCTCACGCAGAGTTTGCCACTGTGGTTTACACAATCGATGGAATATTCTAGAGCACCCGAAACAAACCCATGAGGCCTGCGGGCACCAGTGTGGACAAATCTCCGAGTTGGTGTTCATGGAAATACTCTGCAAGAGGTTGACGGCCGGAGAGCAGTGCCCCAGTCACGGGTGGCGGGTGGGGCCGTGGGCAAGGGACGCTGCAAATACCGTCAACATTAACACAGCTCTTTAGTGTGGGGCACACGGGTGTGTTTTGTTTCCGCCCCTTTCTAAGCAGTTAAGAGTCAGCAGCTGAGAAGTCAGTCTGACCTCATTCTGAGTCCTCTCACCGGCCACATGCCTGTCCCTGGGCGGCCGCACCTGCGGGTCCTGCTCTCAGCGCGTCTTGGCCATTTTTCTTTCTGCATCAGCACCACGCAGTCGCTAATTTCCTGTGTGGCCTGCGAGTTTCCACGCACGCTCATCTGGCCAAGCCCCCTGCGGACCCCGAGGGGCTCCCCGGTGCCTGCCCCTGCCCATAGGTCCCGCTGCTCCCTCAGGAGACCTGAAGTGTGAGTGCTATGTCTGGGTGCAGGGCCTTCCAGGGCCAGGCACCTGAGCCCCACACCTGCTCGGCCAGGTGTGCAGGACGTGTGTGCAGCAAAGGTGGAGCCGCTCCCCACATCGACCTGCGTGCATTTCTGCGGATTCACTGTGTCTGAGGGCTGCATCCTGTGTCACTCTCCAGCCTGCTTTGGGCTTAAGACTTGGAGACCTGGGCACAGGCCCAGCCTGGGTGGACTTCGGGGCAGGTGGGTGGCTGAGCTGGGGCGGTGAGACCATCCTCCTGCTGTGAGAACCACCACAGTCCAGCAGGGTGGTTGGAGCACTGGGTGCTTGGCCTCCTGCCCTCCGGGTCTTTCAGGGGGGAGCCAGTGGGGCTTGGGGTGGCCAGACCAGACATACCGCGTAGAAGCAACTGCAGACAGGCGGCCAGGGACGGGACTCCTGCAGGGAGCAGCTCGCACAGCACAGAGTAGTGGTCGTACCTGGGTCCGTGAGAGGGGCGCTCAGCTCCACAGCCCGCCCCCAGCAACCTGACACAGGCGCCCTGACTCAGGACGTCCCTGCTCTTGTTCCAGGGCCTTGGGCTCCATCAGCGCTGGGGGCAGCCTGACCCCTTCAACCCATGGGGCCCAGGGTTTCCAAGACAGGTTCTGTGCGGCAGGGCTCTCACATCAACTCCGTTCTAGAAACCAGACGAGTGAAGAGCGTGGAGATTCCTTGCTGTGATGCTCTCCGGAGCCATGGGAACTCTGGGTGGACCGTGGGTGGGTGGCCGGTCATTGTCCCTCCCCCCAGCACCTCTGGCCTCTGAGAAAAGGGCTCCTGCTTCTGGGGGCTGCCCTTGATGCCCCCCTCCTAGGGCCTCTGGGCCCCTCCTGCCCCACCCTCTCCCTCGGCCGCCTCCTGTCTGGCTGGTG